>NW_023270447.1:10620449-10920601 GCF_011800145.1 Mirounga leonina
GAAAGAAAGAAAGAAAGAAAGAAAGAAAGAAAGAAAGAAAGAAAGAAAGAAAGAAAGAAACTGGTTAAGAAATCCTGAAGAGTATATTTCTAAATACAGATTGCTGGTTTGAGATGAAGGAGAGAAAAGTGTGATAGAAAAAAAGAAAATCTATCAAGACAGTGGGCCATAAAAAGATCTTCCTTGGAAATACTCACCAGCATCTCTCCATGTAAGTAGATATGTTAAGTTTGAGAGGTCTATGACACATCCAAGTGGAAATGTTGACAGATACAAGGGATATGAATTTGGAGTTAATCACCTGAGCTAGTGATATAAATGTGGGAGTTGTTCGTACACAGATGGTATATAAGCTGTGACACTGGTTTTGAAACACCTGAGGGAGTGAATATAGGTAAAGAAAAGACGCAGGAGTCTGAGCCTAAGGATTCTCCAAAATTTAGAAGTTGAGAAGATGAAAACAATAGTAATAACAAACTAGCAAAGAGACTAGAATACATGGCCAGGGAAAAAGAAAGATAATGTTTCAGAAAGCAAGTGAGAGGGGCGCCTGGGTGGCTCAGTTGGTTAAGCATGTAACTCCTGATTTCGGTTCAGGTCATGATCTCAGGGTTGTGAGATCCAACCTGTGGGGCCCTGTCCTGGGGCTCTGTCCTGGCCATGGGGCCTGCTTAAGAGTCTCTCTTTCCCTCTCCCTCTGCACCCACCCCCAACTCTAAAAAATTTAAAAATTAAAAAAAGAAAGCAAGGGAAGAAAGTATTTCAAGAAGGAAAGAGTGATCAATTGTGCCAAATGCTGTAGCCAGGTGAAGATGAAAACTGAAATTTGAGGTATATAATTCCAGAATATTTAAAAACTGGTTGAACTAGGACATGCCAATCAGTCTCTGAAAGTCAATGATTAAAATTTATATTCATTCTGGGGCACCTAGCGGGCTCAGTCGGAGAAGTGTACAACTCTTGATCTCAGGGTCGTGAGTTCAAGCCCCACATGGGGTATAGAGATTACTTAACTTAAAATGAATTTTATATTCAATCTAATTACCAAATATTCAAATCTAACAGGTGCAAAGGTTTTTATCCTAGAAGTATCATTACCTGGTCTTGCAGATACTCATCCACAGCACCACCATGTCTAAGATTTGCTAATAGCATTTCAGCAGCTTCAATTCCAACCTTGTCTGCATTTACACCTAGGACAGACACAATGGAAAAAAAATTAAATTACAAAGAGGCAAAAAGCTGAATTAATATATCCCAGTTAGCACCGACCTAACATTTTTTAGGCCTCTGAATTCACCCAACGCAATTTTTAGGATAAGATCTTTAAGTATATTTAATCTTCTGAGAGCTTAGCACAGGCAAATAATTTATATCTTTAAATGAACCCTAGTGGCAGAAAAACCAGGCTGCTTTGGCCATTTTAGAAGTACTAATTATGAGGGGCGCCCGGGTGGCTCAGTTGGTTAGGTGTCTGACTCTTGGTTTCGGCTTGGGTCATGATCTCAGGGTCCTGGGATTGAGCCCCACATGGGGTTCTGCACTCAACATGGAGTCTGCTGGAGATTCTTTCTTTCTCCCTTTGCTCCTCCTGCTTGTATGCTCTCAAAATAAATAAATAAATCTTTAAAACAATTTTAAAATTATGAAACCAATTTATAACTAAGTTATGATCCTATATTGCTATACCTCAACTTCAAAATTTTAAATTTGGGATTTATACATGTTATAATTAGTCTGCAGGCAATTCTTTTAGAATTAAAGGATTTTTTTTAAAAGTCAGAGAATTAATTTTCATCTAAGGAAGAGCAGATAAAAATCCTCATGTCAAATATTATAAAATTTTATTCCTTTAAGATTTAAACAGGCATTATCTTATTTTGAAAATAAGGCAGAATATTTATCCCCATGCCCTACTCTCTGATTCTCCACACTTACCCCAAATCCTCATACAATGCTGAATATAAAATGTCTGTCAAAAGTAGTGGAATATCAAATGATTTTTTTTTAAGATTTATTTATTTATTTGAGAGAGAGAGAGAGTGCAGGGGGAGGGGCAGAGGGACAGAGGCTCTTCCTCTCTCTGAGCGAGAATCCTCAAGCAGAATCCCTGCTGAGCACAGAGCCTGACCCAGGGCTGGATCCCAGGACCCTGAAATCATGACCCAAGCTGAAATCAAGAGTCGGCTGCTTAACCAACTGACCCACCCAGGCATCTCTCAAATGATTCTTTTAAAGTATTTATTTTAAACTAAAAGAAGCCCCTGGCTACAAATAAAAATGTCTTTTAAGACATGACAATGTGGTTAGTTTTTATTTCTATTTTATATTTGGAAATTCATTTGATTACGAATATGCCTTGGTAAGATTTCCCAGAAAAGTGGAATTTTCAAAATCTTAACTGTTTTTCCTTACAGCAGTTATTATAATATAATAAATTAACTATCTTTACAACATCCATCAGTCAAGTACAAGTCAAGACTGAATGAAGTGGTCTGGAATATGTGGTATCAACCTCAACTACTCAGCCTCTTCTGTTTCTTCTTCCAAGTGGAGATGGAAATGGATATGATAAAACCTAAGCTGCAAAGTTGTTACAGAAATTAGAGATAATATTTATAAAGCATATGTTACCATGACTGGTTCATATTAAGCTATTGATAATAACAGTTAATACTGAGTACCTAGTATGTGTGTCCCACACTAAGTAATAGGAACTGGTTCCTCTGGTAAGACAACATAAAAAAATACTCATATATTAGAGAACCAGAGGATAAGCAGGGACTAAGCTCTAAGGTATAAACTATATCCCCAGTGAAAGTTCAGAGAAGGAAAAGATTATAGGTTCTATAATAATTAGAGAAGGTTTCATGAAGCATAAAGGACTCAAGTGAGTGCTTTAAGAATGGCTAAAATTTGCATGGAGGATGAGGGAGAAGGAAAGAGTTCCTGACTTGGCAGTATTAGAGAGCAGCAGACGTGCTAAGGTTTCTCTGCCAAGTGGCAAAGTGTTTCCCACAGCCGTTCACACACCCTCTTACCCAGCCGCCTTGATAGTGAATAATGGTATGAATGGATCTACATCATTACCAGCTATTACTAGAGGTCTGTGGCAACTCAACAAAATGAAGTATATATGAGAAATCTGCTTATTAGTAGTATGTTCTTAAAAAAAAGAGCAAAATCCTAATTTCCTCTGAAATTTTAATGCTTTTCTAATGGACAATCTACGGTACCCTGGGAATACCAAAATCATTGCACTGTTTTATCTCTTCTGCCAGACTAAGCCAGGGAACAGGACAGTGGTTCTCATGTCAGTGACCCTAGTATATACTACCTGGCACATCTTGGTACCCAATAAACTCATATTCTACCCAATGTCTCCCCAGCACTTACTATTTACATGGGCTCCAATCTCTGCTTTATACTGTGCATTATCTTTACTTTCTCAAGACTGTTAGGTACAGGGAAGAATCAATGTGGCTCACTATCCACATTGATTCTTTCCTGTACCTAACAAGTAATTAGTGTACTCTAAATATATTTTTGATCACTACTTCTCAAACTTCATTATACCTCAGAAGTATCCGATGAGCTTGTTAAAACAGATCCTTGGGCCCAACTTCCAGAGATTCTAATTTGATAGGTATGAAATAAACTCTCAAACTTGTATTTAAAACAAACTCTCAGATAATGCTGATATGCTGCCGGTCCACCAATCACATTTTAAGTAGCACAGTTTTAAATAGAATTCATTGGGGTGCCTGGGTGGCTTAGTCGTTAAGCGTCTGCCTTCGGCTCAGGTCGTGATCCCCAGGGTCCTGGGGTCGAGCCCCGCATCAGGGTCCCTGCTCTGCAGGAAGCCTGCTTCTCCTTCTCCCACTCCCCCTGCTTGTGTTCCCTCTCTTGCTATGTCTCTCTCTGTCAAATAAATAAAATCTTTAAAAAAATAATAATAAATAGAATTCATTTATGTCAGGTCAACTGGAGATGTTGATTTTACTTATTCCACTTTGTTGATAAGATCTGATACCCAACTAGTATCTACATCTACCAAGTGAGCAGACTAGGATTACCTGAAATTTTTTATTTTCAGCAGTAATAAATGTGATTAAACAGAACAGCAAGGGTAAGCATCTTTTAAAGATCTACAAAGTAGGAATAAAGCACCTCAACTACCACACAAACAACAAGAAGTCCAACTAGAAGTCACCTCAATGGCAAAAGTAACTTCAAATATTACAATTAGATGTATACACGTATCTCCTCTCCCAAATATACTAAATCTTAACTACACTTCCCTTTCACAAAAATATTGTTTTTTTAAATCACCAATGTAATAACTGATACAGGGAAGAATCACCAATAGACACTAAAACCACTGGATGAAAGCTGTATAGGAATAAGATAATCAGATGGTCTCAAAGTATTATACCAGATGACTTATTACTTATAAAAAGGGAAAGGATTTATAGCAGACAGACCTGGAGGGCACTACTTTAACCAAGTGATCACAGTCAGCTTTACCAATAAAGGACAAATTGACATTATCACCAACCCTGTTGTGATAAAATGGAATGTCCACAGTCAGCTATTCCTACTAAAAATGTTTCACCTGAATATATCTAATCATGAGACAATCAGACAAATCCAAATTGTGGGAAATCCTATGAGAAAATGGCCTGGACTTTTCAAAATGTTAGTATCATGAAAGAAAAAAAAGGTGAAACTATTCTGTAGTAGAAAAGAAATTAAACAGACATGACCAATTGCTGTGAGTGCTAAAAACAAAACAAAACAAAAACCACTGCTCTAAAAAATATTTTGGAGGCAACTGGTTATGTATGAATATAAACAGACAAATTCTCTGGGTATAAAAATGGTATTGTGATTACACAGATATTGCTCTTTGGACATCCCTGCTGCAGTATTCAAGGGTGAGAAATGGTATCTGCAACTTACATTGAAATAGTTAAGAAACACACAAACTTGTAGCTAAAAGTTCACTACTGGTAAATCTTGGAGAAAGGTGGATGGATGTTCATTAGTCATTCAACTTTTCTGTAACTTTGAAATTTTTCAAAGTATAAAGTTAGGAGAAAGACTGAAAATTTAACTGACTCTAAAACAATCAGTTAACCATATCCTTTCACACTTATCATCTATCATGCTATAACATTCTAATCCTAACAGATAATTAAAAAATTTTACACCAGCACTGGAAGTTGTGGACCCGTCATTTATCTGTACCTCGTTTACCAAGCGATGATCCAGCGAACAAACAGCCGGTGGATGTCTCAGCAATAATGCTATATAGGAAAAAATAAGCATTATTATCTATGCTATATTCTAAAATTATATGCAAAAACAATACAGTGGAATAGTGATTATTAAGTATGCAGAATCAGGGCGCCTGGGTGGCTCAGTCGTTAAGCGTCTGCCTTCGGCTCAGGTCATGATCCCAGAGTCCTGGGATCTAGTCCCGCATCGGGCTCCCTGCTCGGCAGGAGGCCTGCTTCTCCCTCTCCCACTCCCCCTGCTTGTGATCCCTCTCTTGCTGTGTCTGTCTCTGTCAAATAAATAAATAAAATCTTTAAAAAAAAAAAAAGTATGCAGAATCAGATCTATCTAGTAAATTGCAAAAGTGAAATTCTTTATACAGAGAGCAGCACGATTAGCATTCTCCAACTTCATCAGGGTATCAGTATCCTTCAGCACTTCTGACAAGAAGTCACACTAGATTCTAATCCATTCACAGGTAAGGAATGGCTCTCCTTGAACTTTTGATACCATTTCTAATATACTATAAAGTATTTTATGATGGGTGCCTGGGTGGCTCAGTCAGTTGAGCATCCGACTCTTGAGTCTGGCTCAGGTCATGAACTCAGGGTCATGAGATTGAGCCCTGCATGGGGCTCTGTGCTGAGCACAGAGTCTGCTTGGGATGTCTCTCTCCTTCTTCCTCTGCCCCTCCCCCCTCTCACGCTCTCCCTCCCTCTCCCCCCCAAAATAAATAAATAAATCTGTAATAAAAATAAAAAATATAAAACGTCTTATGATTATCTAAAATGAAAAGGTTTTTCTATGTGTTCGAACTTAAGTGACCAACTTAATATATGCTATATCCTTAGGATGTTATATGTGAACCTCATGGAAACCACAAAACTAAAACTTTGATACACAGAAAATAAAGAAAACACCAAACGCAAGAACACTACCAAAAGTCATCAATCACAAGGGGAGCAAGAGAAGAAGAAACAGAGAAGGACTACAAGAACAACCGGAAAACAATTAACAGAACGGCAATAAGTACATACCTATCAATAGTTACAAAAGCCAGGAGCAATTCAAGTGTCCATCAAGAAATGAATAGCTAAAGAAGATGTGGTACATATACACACAATACAGTATTACTCAGCCATAACCAAGAATGAGATCTTGCCATTTATGACAACATGGATGGACCTAGAGGGTATTATGCTAAGTGAAATAAGTCAGAGAAAGACAAATACCACAGAATTTCACTTATATGTGGAATCTAAAATACAAAACAAACAAACAAAAAGCACAAGCAGACCCATAAATACAGAACAAAATGATGGTTGCCAGAGGGGAAGGGATGGAGGATGGGCACAATGGGCGACAGGGAGTGGGAGATCCAGGCTTCCAATTACGGAATGAGTAAGTCACAGGGATGAAAGGCCCAGCATAGGAATCTAGTCCATGGTACTGTAATGGGATCATACGTAAGGTGACAGATGGGAGCTGAGATCATGAGTCGGACGGATGCTCAACTAACTGACCCACCCAGGCCCTGCCTTCTCAATTCTTCTATACATTGAAATCTCACTGCGTATACGTTTATCCTCATTTTCCATTTAACATTATAAACAAAAGCATTTTCCTGATATCATAAAATTCTTCCTAAACAATATTTAAAGTTATTAAAAAGTTAATCTCTAAGAAATTAAAGATAATATTTATAAAGCATATGTTACCATGACTGGTTCATAATAAGCTATTGATAATAACAGTTAATAGTGAGTACCTAGTACGTGTGACCCACACTAAGTAATAGGAACTGGGATGGGAGCTCCACTTGGGGTGAGCAAAACATAACATATCGTCAAATCACTAGAGTATATACCTGAAATCAATGTAACATTGTGTGCCAACTATACTTCAATAAAGGAAAGATCTTTCTACAGAGATGTTGGTTTTGTTTCACAGTTTTTAGATAGTATTATCAAATGTAGAACATGCATTTAAACTCTTTAATAGAAACTCTGAAAAAGAGACTTTTTATCCACAGGAGATACTCTCATACTTCAAAAGATCAATTAAAGCATTTTTATATTTAAATCAATATAATTAATCAATATAATTCTTCTCTAAATAGATCTTTGCCAGATCTAATATTTACATGTAAATGGACTTCACATTTGAGGTACAGAAAAACAAACGGAAATATTTCTCTCAGGATCAGCTTCAAAGGCTAACTTCTGATTAGATTAAGAGTCAGAGGACTCTTACAATGTAATAAAAAGCAAACCATCCTCAGAAAAAAAATTCAGCATAAAATAATCATCTTAATTCATCATACTATTGTTTTAGGTAGCAATGTCCTTAAAAATATGCCTTTTTAAAACTGTAATATTTCAACAAAAAAACTACAAATCTTTCACTTAAACAGGATAATTATTTCAGAGCTCTCAATCAGTATCCAGGAAAAAGGTATTGTCTCACATTATTCCATTTCCATTGCCAAAGGCTTGGTCTTTAGGTTCCTGAACAGGCTGGATGTTAACATAAAGATCCCTAATCTCCTTTCTGATGCATCTTACAGCTGCCGCCGCCATATCTTTTGCTACCTATTTTGGCAAGACAGAAAAATAGGATAAAATAAATTAATGATTATTTTGACAATTGTTTTCAAGCCTTCAAAGAAACATATAATACTTAATAACTTTCACATGCATTATATAAAAACTAGATTTTCAAGAGTAAAGAGCACAGATGTTTAAGAAAAAATTTTAATGAAAAGATATATTAAAAAATTAAGTGCTTCAGGGGCACCTGGTTGGCTCAGTCAGTGGAACATGCACCTTTTTTCCTTTTTTAAAAAATTTTATTTATTTACTGGAGAGAGAGCGAGAGAGCAGAGAGGGAGAGGGAGAAGCAGATTCCCCACTGAGCAGGGAGCCCGACGTGGGGCTCAATCCCAGGACCCTGGGATCATGATCTGAGCCAAAGGCAGACACTTAACCAACTGAGCCACTGAGATGCCCCATGGAGTGGAGGATGTAACTCCTGATCTCAGGGGTTTAAGTTCTACCTCCATGTTGCGCACAGAGAGTACTTCAAAATAAAATCTTTAAAAAAAAATTGAGTGCTTTCAATTATTTCAAAATTTAGCTGACATAATGCCAAGACCCACATACACTTCTAGACAACTTACTTTAAATGGCAAAACACCAGCAACAAAAGCTCTTCCATATATCTTAGTCACAGAGCCACGGTCAGTTAAATTTATTGGATTCAACTGTTTAACTGGTGACATTCGGACAATCACTTCACCACCCCCTTTTGGGTAGTAACCCCTACAGAAAGTATGACAAATACATAAATTGCTTGTACAACAAAAATAAAACTGAACACTTATAATAAAATAACATGTGAATGATATCCAAACGTATAATTCATGTTTGAAATTTCCAAGTAATGTTTTAGGTCTGTGCTGTCCAATATGGTAGCCACAGACTACATGTGACCATTTAAATTTAAATGTAATTTAAAACTCAGCTCCCCAGTCACACTGGCCACATTTCAAGTGCTCAACAGTCGTATGTGGCTAGTGACTACTATATTGGGCAGATAGGGAACATTTCCCTCAAAGCAGAAAGTTCTTTTTGACAGTACTGTTTTAGAATATAAGCTCCTTGATGGTAGGACTTTGTCTATTTTGTTCCTGCTATATTCCAGCACCCTAAAACAATGTCTGGTAAGTAGGAGGTACTCAGTAATACATGATGAATATTGAAGCAGCTGAACATTAACAAAATTTTAACTCAAATACTGAGTGTCACTTATTCTATAGAGGATGCTGGGAACATAAAGATGAGAGTAACAGCGCTCCTATCCACAAGGAGCTCCCCATCTGGTAAAGAGATGGCTGCACAACCTCCTAGAACACGTCAGGTTGTAAAAAAGACTACAAAGAGAGATGCAAATATGAATTCCAACTGAGACACACTCATAGACAATTAACACAAGAAATTACAAGTTACATTTTGAAAAAATACAGGATTTCTAGTTTCTAAGAGAGCAAGGGAGGAAAAACATGAACAAGAAAATGAAAGCCCAAAGGCACAGATTAGTTTTAAAGAGCAAGCAAACGTGTGTACATGTTTGTACAGGGGGCAGCGGAAGCTAGAAAGCTAAACTGGAACAAGACTGCAGGACACTTAAATGCCCCACCAAGAAATCTGGCCTTGTTATTATGTGGCAGAAGGGAAGCCTTGAAGAGTAATAATCTGAATGCCTAATGTGTTTCTTTGGAAAATAATTGATTGCACTGTGGAAGAGAATCCCTTTTATGACCCTGCCATGCCTAGTCCAGTTGTCTGCACACAGAAAGTACTCAATCTGTGCTGAGCATGGATAATACTAGATGGAAGGTCCCTCAGGGTAGCAATTCCCTTGAAAATATTTCCCCCTAGAAACAAGCAAATACCATATGTAGGTGCTTTCAAGTCCCCATGCCCCTGCTGCTTACTGTTTTTAAGCCACACAAAGCATAATTATTTCCTATAAACTGTATTTCCTACAAGTATTTCCTAATTACTACGAGAAGTAGTGGGTTGCAGAATAATTCTCTAAGGTCTAACTTTCCCACTACTCTAAGTACAAATAGTGGGTCAAAGGCCTAACAAATAAGTAACTTACCTCATTTTAATGTCACAATTAAATTTGAAACCAAATTTTTCCACAATTGGCTTGAAAACCTGAAAAATCAGTTTATTGTTACTTTAACCACAAATATTCACTGATTCAACAAGCATATTTATTAAACAAAAGTGCTCTGCACTGAGCTAGCAAGAAGGCACTATGGATAAATATTGATATAAAAATGGGGAGTTCTATTTTTCAAGTAAAATAACTGATATGTAAACCAAAATTAAAAATTTAATATTTAATTAATCAGGGCTGTGCCAGTCTAATGAAAAAAATGTCAGAACACAGGATACTTGATCCCAGTGGTTATTTTACTCCATAGGACAGTATTTCCTAACCCTTCACTATATAATGCATAAGAAATTAGGGGATATTGGTGAACAGCATTCCATTCTGCCATCTAAATTTTTTTTAAAGATTTATTTATTTACTTATTTGAGAGAGAGAAAGAACAAGCGGGGGAGGGGCAGACGGCGAGAGGGAATCCCAAGCAGGCTCCATGCCCAGCAAGAAGCCCAACACGGGGCTTGATTCCACGACCCTGAGATCATGAGTCGGACGCTCAACTAACTGACCCACCCAGGCCCTGCCTTCTCAATTCTTCTATACATTGAAATCTCCCTGCGTATACGTTTATCCTCATTTTCCATTTAACATTATAAACAAAAGCATTTTCCTGATATCATAAAATTCTTCCTAAACAATATTTAAATAACTGCATGGCATTCTAGCAAATTTATTTAACCATTCCCTGAGTTTTCAATATTACATAATTATGTATGTTATATAATTATTATTATAGTATATAATGCTCTGCTCAAATATCTTTAACATTTATCTTTTGCTGCAGTCTGTAATATTTAATTAGGGTCATTTCCTTGAAACTGAATTATCAGGTGAGGAGAGATTAACTTTCATTACACATCCTATCAAACTAAAATTTAAAAGACTGTACCATCTAGAGGCACCTCGGTGGCTCAGTCAGTTGAGCATCCAACTCTTGATTTTGGCTCAGGTCATAATCTGGGGGTCATGAGATCAAGACCAGTGTCAAGCTCCATGCTGGGTGTGGAACCTGCTTAAGATTCTCTCCCTCTGCCCCTCCCCATGCCGCTGCGCTCTCCCTCTAAAAAAAAAGATTATACCATGTATTAAAATGGCAAAAAACTTAAATATCAAGGCCTGGGGAGATGCAAAATAGCTGAAACTCTTATACAGTGCTAGTGAAAATGCGAAAGAATGCAGCCACTTTGGATACCCAAACAATTTGGCAGCTTGTCATAAAGTTAGATATAGACTTACTATTACAAGCAATCCCTCTCCTTGGTACTTACCCAAAAGAAATGAAAAATTATGTTCACATAAAAAATTGGTACATATATCTTTTCAGTGACATTTTCATATTGTCAAAAACTGGAAACAACCCAAAGGTCCTTCAACAGATGGATGAATGGCTAAACAAACTGGGATATCCATGTAATAGGGACTACTTAGCTTTTATTGCTAAAACAAGTCACAGGGATGAATCTCAAACATATTATGGTAAGTGAAAAACAAACAGGCTCAAAAGGCCACATACAGTATTATTCCTTTATATGGCATTCTGAAAAAAAGGCAAAACTATGATACAATACAGATCAGTAGTTGCCAGGGGCTGGGGTGTGGGACTGATAACAAAGGAATATGAGGGAATTTTTTACAGTAATTTTGTATCTTGACTGTGGTGGCTGGTTAACAACCATATGTCAAAAATCACAGAATTGGGGTGGCTCAGTCGGTTAAGCGTCTGCCTTCGGCCCAGGTCATGATCCCAGGGTCCTGGGGATCGAGTCCTGCATCGGGCTCCCTACTCAGCGGGAAGCCTGCTTCTCCCTCTGCCTGCCCCTTCCTCTGCTTGTGCTCTCTCCCTGACAAATAAATAAAATCTTAAAAAAAAAAAAAAATCACAGAATTATACCCTAAAAAGGTGTGCTTTACTATAATTACACCTCAATAAACGTGGAGGGAAAAAAATACCACTTTTCTCTCCTACTAACTGTATAAGTATACTAAGTTTTATCATTTTCAAAATTTATAGTCAAAATACGGTACTTAATTTTTAAAAATTTTATCTTATTGAGGTAAGAACACTTAACATGAGATCTACCCTCTTAACAAATTTTTAAGTGTATAATATATTACTGTTGACTATAGGTAAATGTTGTACAGCTCTCTAGAACACATTCATCTTGCCTAACTGAAATGTTATGCCTGTTGATTACTAACTCCCCATTTCCCCCTTCCCTCTACCCCATTCCACTCTTTGAGTCTATGAATTTGATTACTTTAGATACCTCATACAAGTGGAATCATGACAGTATTTGTCTTCATGTGACTGGTTATTTCACTTAGCATAATGTCCTTGAGGTTCATTCACGTGGTCACATATTCTTTAATTTTTTTAAGGTTGAACAGTATTCCACTCTATGTATATGCTACATTTTCTTAATCCATTCATCCATCAACAGACATTTAGGTTGCTTTCTCATCTTGGCTATTATGAATAGTGCTGCAATGAACATGGGAATGCTAATCTCTCGTCAAGATCCTCCTGATTTTAATCCTTTTGGATAAATACTCAAAAGTGGGATTTCTGGATGATATGGTAGTTTTGTTTTTAATTCTTTGAGGAACCTTCACACTGTCTTCCTTAGCGGCTGCACCATTTTGCATTCCCACTAGTAGTGTGCGAGGGTTCCACTTCTCAACATCCTCACCAACTCTTGTCAAGCACAGTGTTCACCTCTTTGAGTTTTTTCTTCCAAATCATAATTCCTGTATTTATAAAATGACTGGTTTATATAAGTAATATAATTCATGTAACAATACACTTGAGGTTTTAAAAGAATTCACTATCAACACTGTTCCAAGATACACCACAAAATCTAAAGTAAACACAATCCCTTACCCTCTCCTGCAACACAACTAGACACCATGAAGAAATAAACAGGCATGCACATGAACCACTCAGGATATACTGAATAGAGAATGGAGATTCAGAAGAATATACGAGATCGTCTTAGTTCATCAACAACAGAAGCACTTACCATGGTTGTGTAATCAATCTGCGGTGCCATTTCAGCATTAGTTCCGCCTTTTAAACGAAGTTCTGATGCAGAAGCAGCAAAGAGAACACAGGGCATTGAGACCTGCATCAAGAGGCACACACTCCTAAGGAAAAGGCAAAGCAGGGTTAGCTGCATTTTCTTTCTAAAGTCTCAAGAACGTGGTATTACTACACATCACCATTAGCTGGGGCACAGACAACTGGGAAGAAAGGTATATACCGTCAAGTCTCAAGTTAAAAAAATACCCCATTAAAAAAGAGGGGGCACACCTGGCTGGCTCAGTCAGTAGAGCGTGCAACTCTTGATCTCAGGGTCATGAGTTCCGAGTCCCACACTGGGCGTAGAGCTTACTTTATTATTTTTTTAAGATTTTACTTATTTGCTAGAGAGAGAGAGCACAAGCAGGGGGAGCGGAAGGCAGAGGGAGAAGCAGGCTCCCTGCTAAGCAAGGAGGTCGATGTGGGACTTGATCCCAGGACCCTGGGATCATGACCTGAGCCGAAGGCAGATGATTAAGCGACTGAGCCACCCAGGCATCCCTAGAGCTTACTTTAAAAAACAAAACAAAACAAAACAAAATATAAAACAAAACAAAACACCTCAGTAACTAAGAAAATCCTGAATCTTAAAGAAAGACAGTATTTCACAGTAGAAGGAATTGGCCTTAAATGATCAGCAAATCTGGGTTTGAATCCAACTCATTAGTTGTG
Organism: Mirounga leonina; assembly: GCF_011800145.1. Classification (NCBI taxonomy): domain Eukaryota; kingdom Metazoa; phylum Chordata; class Mammalia; order Carnivora; family Phocidae; genus Mirounga; species Mirounga leonina. The sequence goes on from NW_023270447.1 coordinate 10,634,221, forward strand.
TGATCTTTCTTTAACTTAAAAGAAGTAAAAAAAGAATTTTTTTAAAATAAAACTATTGTTATAATGTTTTTATAAAGGGATTCCTGAAAGTGCAATTTATGAAAATTCATTTAATACAGTTAAAGTCTAAAAATACAGCACAGGAAATAAAGTCAATTAAATTGTAGTAACTTTTCTACAATGACAGATAGTTACACACACAAAAGTGAGGGTTTAGAAATACTTAAATAATTACATCTGAATCTCTACCATGCACAAGGCATTGTTCCAGATAACAAGATACAGTGCCTACCACTGTGGAGTTTATGATATGATAGAATAATATTTTACAAAGACTGACAGCTGAATATTTTACATGGAAATAAGTTTAAAGGAAATAATCCTTGCTGTAACTCACCTCTGTTTGGTCATTATAGTAAAATAACGTGAGAAATCATGAGAAATAATTCTAGAATATGAAGTATTTTAAAAAATGAAACACTTGGCCAGATTTTCTAAACAAGTTGTCACATTCATACACAGATTGTAGTATACATTAGACATAGCCTCTAATACCAAAAGACAGACCTTCACTTAACTTTCTCATGGTAACAATGCATATGTACTGAAATAAACAGTCTCTGTCACTGATAATGCATTTCATTAATTTAGTAAACATTTACTGACTGCCTAACATGTTAGGTATTATAAGAGAAAACACACAGAATATAATCCCTGTTCTTAAGGAGTTAAACAAGTGAGAAGCAAGTGAAAAAACTTGGAAATGTTTAGTTTACAGTAAACCATAAGGTTAACACTACTTAATTTCTCTGTGTTTATTCCCTCTGAGGACCCCAACATTTAAAGTGTTCTCCCCTCTCCACAGATAAAATCAGATTCTAAGAATAGTAAAGAAAACCTGAGGGACGCCTGGGTGGCTCAGTTGGTTAAGCATCTGCCTTTGGCTCAGGTCATGATCCTGGGATCGAGCCCAGTGTTGGGCTCCCTGCTCAGTGGGGAGTCTGCCTCTCCCTCTGCCTCTCCTCACCACACACTCTTGCTCTCTCTCCATCTCTTAAATAAATAAATAATCTTAAAAAAAAAAAAAGAAAACCTTAATTTTAGGAGATAAGAAATTGCGAAAACAAAGGTAGACACCTGAGAAAACACATGGTACTGTAATCACAGTGAAGGATAAAAATGTTAGAATGTGAATAAATAAGATGTTCTCTTGCTAGGAAAAAGCTTGGTTTAGTCTCCTGAATGGAGTTGTATTCACAACTTTAAACTCATTTCCCATATAGTCTAGTGGGTTAGAAGCCAGAAGGCCTACATTCTAATCTAGTTCTCTCCCTGACTCCATGACGTTGAGTAAATCACACCAGAGGCTCTTTATTCTCACATTCACAAAGTGGAGGAAGGATTGGAAATACATGGTTTCTACTTTCCCTCTTGCAGCTTCAAAATTCTGTAATTTTGCTTTAATTTTTAGATAGTTGGTTGACTATAACTTTCCTCCCTTTCTTTACAGGAGAATACCCAAAATACTATGCTGACTATAAAGAAAGATACCTCAAAATTCCTTACTCCCCTTAGAAAGTTCTCACTTGGCAAACCTCACCTTAGGCCTGAGCAGGTCCCTTTTCACAGAGGTCTATTCACAGCATCACTCAAGTCTCAATTATCACTAAACATTTTCTTTTTTTTAAGATTTTATTTATTTGAGAGAGAGAGCACAGCGAGAGAGAGAGCAGAGCGAGAGAGAAAGCATGACTGGGGAGGGGGGGAGGGCAGGGGAGAAGCAGGCTCCCGGCCGAGCAGGGAGCCTGACGCGGGGCTCGATCCCAGGACCCTGGGATCATGACCTGAGCCAAAGGCAGACGCTTAACCAACTAAACCACCCAGGTGCCCACTAAACATTTTCATAAACTAAAATAATAATCAAAATAAATTAAAACAGTTTCTGAAACAAACTGGAATCAGGTTTACATTACTATTTCTTATTTTATCAAATTTCCCAGTAAAGATAGGATTTTAGTAAAATGATATGGTTTACAATAGCAATCAGCCAAATAACCCAGAAAACACAAAACATGCTCTCTGTGTATTATCAATAAAAGGAGGAATTCTTGGAAAAGGATAAAGACTGAATTTAATTGTTAAATATCCATTTTCCAAAGGGGGGGAACCCAAGATCATATCTAAACATTTCTTTTTTTTTTTTTTTTAAGGATTTTATTTATTTGAAAGAGAGAGTGAGTGAGAGAGAGAGCACAAACTGGGGGGAGAGGCAGAGGGAGAGGGAGAAGCAGACTCCCCACTGAGCAGGGAGCCCAATGCCAGACTCAATCCCAGGACCCTGGGATCATGACCTGAGCCAAAGGCAGATGCTTAACCGACTGAGCGACCCAGGCACCCTCTTTTTTTTTTTTTTAAGATTTTATTTATTTGACAGAGAGAGATAGCGAGAGAGGGAACACAAGCAGGAGGAGTGGGAAAGAGAGAAGCAGGCTTCCCGTCGAGCAGGGAGCCCGATGCAAGGCTCGATCCCAGGACCCCATGATGATGACCTGAGCCAAAGGCAGACGCTTAACGACTGAGCCACCCAGGCACCCCATATATCTAAACATTTCTAAACAGGATAGCTAGCATAAGTATCTATTAAAAGACAACAAAAATACCTAGACTAAAAGTAGAATATGGTCCATAATTAGCTGCAAGCCCAAGAACTAAATATGCTACATACAATGCAAAAAACTACTCTTACCACAGGGCATAAAAACTTAGTCATTTTCCAATATTCAATTTCTAAATAATAAAAAGAAACAAATAGGCTATACTATACACAAAAGAAAATTCTAGATTTAGTAGCTACAATTAATAAGCAATTAGGTACCCCAAACTACAAAATCTCTATCCCTGAAAGGCTAGTGTTTTATCTCCATTTTAAAAGTGAGGAAACTAAAGCCCAAAGAGGTTAAGCAACTTGTCTAGTAATGGTAGGTAGTACCTGCACCCAAATCCAGGTCTAACTCTAAAGCCCATACTTAAATGGAATGTAAGTGACACATACCCTGCTGTCTTGGTATCTGCTGTATGGATTCCACCTTTAATCTTCTCTGGTGTAAACATTATTTCTGTTGAGCCGATTTCTGCCCCCTCCAGTTGCCCATCACACAAATCTCGAATCATTTCCAGTCCAGATAAATGTTGAGGCCTTCAGGTCATAATACTGCATCAAAATGTGTGCATTCAGACTGCCTATAGCCCCACATTTTATGACCCATTTATAAAACTTCAATGGCAAGAAAAGAGCAAGGTCTAACCACAACAAGTGCTATATCTTCAGTGTCAGAGCTTCTTTTGGGTTTTTATGTACCTAGACTACCCGCTTGAAGGCATCATTTGGTTCCTTCCAAATCACTTACTTTAGCTAAAAGCACATACATGGATGCATTGTTGCAAACGAGAAGTATGCAAAGAGGAAAACTGAAAAACTATCCCAGGGCCACCAATCTCACTTGCATGTCATTGAATAATCTATGGAACCTGTTATGGGCTGAATTGTGTTCCTCCAAAATTCTCATGTTGAAGCCCTAACCCCTAGTACCTCAGAATGTGACTCTATTTGGCATTAGGGCCTTTAAAGAGGTGATTAAGTTAAAAAGAGATAGGGGATGGCTGGCTGGCTCAGTCAGTAGAGCATGGGACTCTTGACTATGGGATTCTCTGTGGTATCTTTATAAAAAGAGGAGATTAGGACATACAGAGACATCAGGGGTACACATGCACGTAAGGATGACCATGTGAAGAGGCAGCAAGAGTGAGGCCATCTCCAAGCCAAGGAGAGAGACTGGGAAAGAATCTTCCCGTATGGCCCTCAGAGGAAACCAACCCTGCCAGCACCTTGATCTTGGACCTGCAGGCTTCAGAACAGTGAGAAAAACAAATTTCTGTTGTTTTGGCCACCCAGTCTGTGGTATTTCATTATGGCAGCTCTAGCAAACTAATGAAGTACCTAACACAGCCTTAATGAATTGGATTTTCCTATTGGTGAAACTGATTGCTGCAAACAAGTGCTGTGACTAAGGTAATTAATGTTCACACACATCAATAATTGCCTTTTAATAATTTCAAAATGGAATGTGAATAAAATAAAAGACTTAAGAGACTGCTGATCTAGTAAAACGTCCAAAGGAATCAGTTTGGCTTCAACCTGGGTCCCCTTCTAACAGGTGCATATACCTGAAACTTAGCTAGTGACAAACCTAGCTTCCCAGACAGAAGGAAACAAGGTCAAGGGTCAACGTTTTCCCCTGTCCACAACTGATAATTCTGATTATGCTCATAACTTCTTTGAGGTCTGAACGAAAGCTAGAACGACACATCTCAGGGTCCTTTCCTGAGCTATGATTCTAAAATGTGCAGCACCAGAGAACACACTGGTTAAAAAGTGGGGTTTCCTCTGGCCCTAACTGCTGCTCTGCCCTGGTCCATCTTGCCCGCTGCTGCAACCTCTCCAGATACCTGAAATGCCCAATGACTTGAGAAAACATCTTAAAAGACAACTCATCAGGAAGCTAGAGAACTCTAGCTGTATAGAATAAACGTGGGCCTATTTTCTCAACTTGCCCCTTGTGGCTTTCAAGATCGCCTAGCCCCCAGCTACCGCTAGCCGCCCGAGCCGATGCACGGTCCCCCGGGGCCCTGGGGGCCGGCTTTTCAGATTCCTCAACTGTGGGGCTGGATCTTACAAGCATCACCCCCGGGCTCCCAATTCCCCAACCACACAGGGCGACCCAAACCCCAGGCCCGCCCGGAGCACCGCAGTCCGCCCCCCCTCCAACCCCACCGCCCGTCCCCCAGCCCGGCGCGGGCCCACCCGCATCCTCCAGTCCCGCGGCCCCGCCCCCCAGCGCCCCGATGCACCTCAGGCCTGGCGTGCTGCGGCCGGCTCGGATCTTCTGTACCCGCAAGGGGAGGCCCAGGAGGCAGCTCAGGGCTGTAGACACCCTCAGGATCTGGCCGCCCTGCCAAGGGTGGGGGTGGGAGAGGAGAGAGAACATCATCAGACAGGGACGCTCCCCAGTCGGGGCTTGCAGCGCCACCGGCCCTGTCCCGGGCCCCGCACTCACCCCTTCCATGATCCCGCCGTCCACCTCCACCCGCTGCCCCGCCATCGGGGGCGCCCTGGGGTCCGGCCCGCGGCGACAAAGCCTCTGCCGGAATGGGAGGAAGAAGAGACGCTCGCTCCCGCCCCGCAGCTCCGAAACCTCCGCCCCGCCGAAGTCCGCGGGGTCTGGCGGAAGCACGAAAGCAGCGCCCGCTCCCGGGAAACCGGATGCAGCTGAAGCAAACCCCAACACTCAGCGCCGGGAGCCGGATCGCCCCGCCTGGCGGCAGTGCGCGTGCGCGCCACGCGGTGCTTAAAGAGGCGATGCCGAGAAAATTTCCTCAAATCCGACGCTCTCCGGGAGACGTGGCGGAGGCCTGGGAGGCATCCTCGGGGACTGAACTAAATGTGCGGCTTGAAGACACCAGCACGGAGCACCGCAAGACACGCAGATTGAAGAAAGCCTACGTTTCAGCTCAAACCGGATTCTCCAGTTGTCTCTCAGGCTTCTGCAGACATCTGTGTTTATCTCTTTTTCTCAAGGATCCTGCTGTATCCAGGGCTGAAGACTTTTAGAGCTGAGGATGGAAGAAAGGTCTGGATCCTACAGTGCACCGACCACTTTCTCTCTGGTCGGGTTTTCCTCTTCTGCAGACTGTCCCTTGATACCTGTGAGCCCGTCATTGCTCACAAGGGTGTGTGTGTGTGTAGTAGTACTAGTAGTACTAATAGTATTCTTTTTCTCTTCTGAAACATGCTTTATTTGGGGATGGGTGGGAAACGGCAGAATTAGAAGCAGTAATATAATGTTCTAAAAAACCAGTTATGTCACCTTGTCCAAGAGCTAGGGCGAGTTCATGACAGTGCAACTAACATCATTCACCTCAGACCGTGGCATAAACAACAGCCAGCTTCTTGATCCTGCTTGTGGCTCAATTCCTACAATAACCGAGTATCCCATAATATGCAAGCCTCTAGGTAAGCAAAGAAGAGTAAGGCAGCTTCTAGCATGAACTTACTGGAGGTATATTTGAGACACTGAGAAATAATCAATTACAACGTTATTCTCAATGGAATATAAATCATATTTAACATATACTAATCTTACAGTTAAATAGGAGGGCAAAGAAATTAGAATATTTTAAACCACAATAACAGACAACATTTATTGGACATTTACTTGACTGTCATGCACTGCATGCATTCACAACCTGTTGAAGTACTTACTATTTTTACCTGTTTTACAACTGCGTATGTTAAAAAAATTGCTGCAAGTCCACAGAGTTGTTAACTAGAAGATTGGAATATGAACCTGGGTGATCTGATGTAAATTCCATTGTTTCCTAATCCTAAGAGATTGTTCTACTATAACTAATCCCAAAAGATTGTCCTGCCACTTTTGTGACAGATAGGTTCTGGGAACATATACTCTATATATTTAACCAAATCTGGGACACTGCGATATCAGGGATTAGCCATAAGACATTAATTAGGGAGGTAGTCATATTTGCATTTTAGAATGTTGACTTTGACAATATGTGGAGGGTAAGTAGGGCTAAGAGCCTGAAGAGAAAAATGACAGTGGTGTAATAATCTAGGCAACAGATAGTCAGAATTTTTTTTAAAAGAAAGGTGGGTTTTGGGTTTTTTTTTAAAGATTTATTGGAGAAAGAGAGAGTGAGTGTGTGTGTGTGTGTGTGTGTGTGTGTGTGTGTGTGTGTGAGCACAGGAGCAGGGGGAGGGACAGAAGGAGAGAGAGAGAGAGAATTCCAAGCCGACTCCCCACTGAGTGCGGAGCCCGAGCTGCGCCCATTGCAGGAGCTCGATCCCTCAACCCTGAGATCATGACCTGAGCCAAATCAAGAGTCAGAAGTTTAACCAACTGAGCCAGCCAGGCGCCCCAAGAGATAGCAAGATGAAGCAAGGCAGTTTCAGTAGGGATGGAATAGTAAAGCTCTACTCCTATTTGACATCTTAGATCCTACTGTAGAAACTTAACCTTCTCAGGATCTTTGGCCTTCTTCATTTCTAACTTTGCTGTGAAATGCTGCCTCTGATCCATTCACCTCATTCTCACTACTTCCAGTGGTAGGAGGAAGTGAACAAGATGATAAGATAATGGAGACTAGCCAGGGAAGAGTAAATAACAATAAGCATTTATATAATGTTTTCATATATATTTTCTGGGATAATGTTCACCACAAAGCTGTGAGGTCGGTGTTATTGTATCCATTTGGCCAATGAGGAACTGAGACCTAGGGAATCAAAGTGACATGCCAAGGTGACATAACAAGTAAGTGGTAGAGTTGGGTTAGATCCTGGGTCTTTGCAATTATCTACAAAGAAAAGACATTTAAGCTGACAACAAATTCCTCAACAGAACAATGGAAGTAGAACAGATAATGGATTGGGGTGCCTGGCTAGCTCACTGGGTAGAGTATGAGACTCTTGATCTCAGGGTCATGAGTTCAAGCCCCATGTTGGGCAGAGAACTTACATTAAAAAAAAAAAAAAAAGACAACAGATTCATATCTTCAGAAAATAACCATCAACATAGAATTGAGTCCCCAGCAAAATTATCTTTCAAGAATGAGAATGAAATAAAGAAAGTGGTTTCCAGATACACAAAAACTGGGTTTAAGATACTTTGTTGAGGATGGACTCCAGAAAGAAAAATTACCTCAGGGGCACCTGGGTGGCTTAGTTAAGGGTCTGCCTTCTGCTCGGGTCATGATCCCGGGGTCCTGGGATCAAGCTCCACATTGGGCTCCCTGCTCAGCGGGAAGCCCGCTTCTCCCTCTCCCTCTGCCTGCTGCTCAGCCTGCTTGTGCGTGCTCTCTCTCTCTCTCTCTCTCAAATTAAAAAAAAAAAAAAACTTTTAAAAACAAAAATTAGGGGTGCCTGGGTGGCTCAGTCATTAAGCGTCTGCCTTCGGCTCAGGTCAGGATCCCAGGGTCCTGGGATCGAACCCCGCATTGGGCTCCCTGCTCCGCGGGAAGACTGCTTCTCTCTCTCCCACTCCCCCTGCTTGTGTTCCCTCTCTCGCTGTGTGTCTCTCTCTGTCAAATAAATAAAATCTTTAATAAAAAAAAAAAAGAAAGAAAAATTACCTCAGAGAGAAAGTCTGATATGTAAGAAGAAAAAAGAAACAAAGAAACTGTAAACATGTCAGTTTATCTAAAAAAGCATTACATAAAATAACACCAGACAACAAAAGTGTGTAAGTCAAGAGGTGGATGACGAATGTTAAAGAATTCTAAAGTCTTCTTTGGGCATAGAGTTAGAACATAAATTGATTTAAGACTTTAAGATAAGTATGCAGGTGGGGCGCCTATGTGGCTCAGTCGGTTAAACATCTGCTTTTGGCTCAGCTCATGATGATCTCAAGGTCCTGGGACTGGCTCCCTGCTCGGTGGGGAGTCTGCTTTTCCCTCTCTCTCTATCCCCCTCCATCCCCCCGCCTTATGTGCTCCTGTGCTCTCTCTCTCTCTCAAATAAATACATAAAATATCTTTTTAAAAAAAGATAAGTATGCAAGTTAAAATTTCAAGGGTAATCAATAAAGTAACATTGTGTATAACTTCTAAACGAGCTGAAAGGGAGAATGAACTAAGGGGAAAATACACTTCAATTTAAAAAAAAAATTGGATCAGCATAAAAAAGCAGGATATAAAGAAAGCACTAAAGCAAGAAAGTAGAAATAAGTTCACATATACAACTAATAAAAGTGGAACTATAAAGTAATTTTCTGGTTGGAAGCCAGAGATTGATTCTTTTTAAAAAATACTCATTTGGGGCTCCTGGGTGGCTCCGTGGGTCTGCCTTTGGCTCAGGTCATCATCTCCAGGTCTGCTTCTCCCTCTCCCTCTGCCCCTCCCCCACCCCCACTCATGTGCTCTCTTGCTCTCTCAAATAAATAAATAAAACCTTTAGGGCGCCTGGGTGGCTCAGTCGGTTGAGCGACTGCCTTCGGCTCAGGTCATGATCCCGGAGTCCCGGGATCGAGTCCCGCATTGGGCTCCCTGCTCGGCGGGGAGTCTGCTTCTCCCTCTGACCCTCCCCCCTCTCATATGCTCTCTTTCTCTCATTCTCTCTGTCAAATAGTAAATAAAATCTTTCAAAAAAAAAAAAACTTAAAAAAAAAATTCCAGGGGTTCCTCGGTGGCTCAGTCACTTAAGTGTCTGCCTTCTGCTCAGGTCATGATCCCAGGGTCCTGGGGTGGAGTCCCGTATCTGGCTCCCTGCTCCCTGGGGAGCCTGCTTCTCCCTCTCCCCCTCCCCCTGCTTGTGCTCTCTCTGTCAAATAAATAAATAAAATCTTTTTTTAAAAATCCATTTATAAGAGATGCCCTTAAAGTATTAAGGATCATGAGAAGTTGAAAATAAAAAGATGGAAAGATGCACCAGATAAATACCAACTTTTAAAAGAAAGCTGATATAGCTATATTAATGATAAGTTAGACCTTAATACACAAAGCATTATCATTGACAAAAAAAAGTCACTACAAAACAAAATAAAAGGTTGAATTCACCAGGAAAGTAAAACTATTCAAAACTGTGTATGCCCTAGATCAAGCAGGTGAAAATTTAGAAAAGATAAGGATGATTTGAACAAAACAAATAAACTTGATTTAATGGCAATAGTATATTATATACATATATATTTCCATATATTCTTCTATCAATTATTATAGATTACATATTTTCTTAAAGAACTCATGAAACATCTATAAAAAATGACTAAGTCATAAAGCAAATCTAAACAATGTCCAAAGAATTTGTATCATACAGGTGACATTCTCTAACCAAAATGTAATTTTGTTAGAAATTCATTCCAAAAAAGACAACAAAACAACAAGAAAAAACATATGTTTGGAAATGTACAAACATTTGTAAATAAATCCTAGGTAACAGAAGAAATACTAATAGAAAGATGTTAAAGTACTTGAAGGTGACCCAAAATGGAAGTTCTACATACCAAAATCTAAGGAATGCAATGAAACTAGTACTTCAAAAGAATTTTTTCATTAAATATTATATTATAAAAGAATAAAGGCTGAAAATTGACTTAAGTCAGAAAAAGAATTAGAAAGTAAGTCAAACAAAGTAGAAAGGATCTAATAAAGGCAGAAATTAATAAATTACAAAACAAATTAGTTCCTTAAACTGATAAAATTGACAAACTTCTAACAAGACTGATCAAGAAAAGCAAGTACAAATGCACAATATCTAAAAAGAATAGAGAGCACATAATTACAGATACAATAGATATTTTTTTTTAAAAAAAGATTGTATTTATTTATTTGAGACAGGGAGAGAGAGAGTGAGAGCACAAGCAGGGGGCAGAGGGAGAGGGAGAAGCAGGCTTCCCACTGAGCGGGGAGCCCCACATGGGACTCAATCTCAAGACCCTGGGATCACGACCTGAGCTGAAGGTAGACGTTTAACAACTGAGCCACCCAGGCACCCCAGACTTTTTTTTTTTTTTTAAGCAGGAGAATACTCTGAACAACTTTTGCAATTAATTTGAAACTTATATGATGTAGACAAATTCTTTGAAAAATACAACTTACTAAAACTGGCTGAAGAAATAAACCCATTTCCTTTAACAAGCAAATTGTGTTGGGAAGACAAATGATGGTAGTTATCTGGATCTTGATTCAAACAAACTGTAAAGAAATAATGAATTTATGATATAAATGAGACCATTGAGAATTTGTATGATCAAAAAAAAGAAGGAACAGGGCACCTGGGTAGCTCAGTCCGTTAAGCTTCTGCCTTCTGCTCAGGTCATGATCCCAGGGTCCTGGGGTCCTAGGATCTGGGATCAAGCCCCACGTTGGGCTCAGCAGAGAGTCTGCTTCTCACTCTCCCTCTGCCCCTCCCCCCTGCTTGTGTGTGGGCTCTCTCTCTCTCTCTCTCAAAAATAAATAAATAAATCTTAAAAAAAAAAAAGGAACAGAAGGAGAAGTAATATAGAGACCTATTTATACTATAACCATTTAAGAAATTTAACTGAACTCAGGAGAGAGTGGGATGAGAAAGGCGGTCCAGAGTGTTCTACTGACAAGATATACCAAATTTTCTGGGAAAAGACCATATTCATACATAGAGAACAGACCACGAATTCATATAAGCTCTTCCAGGTAATATGAAAAAGAAGTAAGACACCCCAATTCTTTTTACAAGATTAGTATGACTTTGTTTTTGTTTTGTTTCTTTTAAAAATATTTTATTTATTTTTTACTTAGTGACTCATCACTTACATATAATACCCAGTGCTCATCATAACAAGTGCCCTCCTTAATACCCATTACCTATTTAGCCCACCCCCCACCTACCTTCCTCCATCAACCCTCGGTTTGTTCTCTATCATTAGGAGTCTCTTATGATTTGCTTCTCTCTCTCTCTCTTTTTCCTTCCAATTTGTTCATCTGTTTTGTTTCTTAAATTCCACATATGAGTGAAATCATATGGTATTTGTCTTTCTCTGACTGACTTATTTCACTTAGCATAATACACTCTAGCTCCACGCACGTCACTGTAAATGGCAAGATTTCATTCTTTTTGATGGCTGAGTAATATTCCATTGTATATATAGACCACATTTTCTTTATCCATTCATCAGTCGGTGGACATTTGGGCTCTTTCCATAGTTTGGCTATTGTTGATAATGCTGCTATTAACACTGGGGTGCATGTGCCCCGATACTCGCTTGACTTTGATACCAAAACCAAACAAAGTTGACTTGGGAAGAAAAATTATAGGCCAACTTTATTTATAAATTTAGGGGCACCAGGGTGGCTCAGTCGGTTAAGTGTCTGCCTTTGGCTCAGGTCATGATCTCAGGGTCCTGAGTCGATTAGTTTAACTTTAGAAAAATGTTATGCTAGTGTATCTTCATTTATTACATCAATAAATGAAGAAAAAGCATTTGAAAAAAATCAGGATGTTTTTATTCATGGTTAAACAAGGTCAAACAAAACTAGAAATAAATGTAAACTACCTAACCTGATTAAGGGCATCTGGAAAAGCCTACAGCAAATTTCATCTTCTTCTTTTTTTGAAGATTTTATTTATTTGACAGAAAGACACAGCGAGAGAGGGAATACAAGCAGGGGGAGTGGGAGAGGGAGAAGCAGGCTTCCCGCAGAGCAGGGAGCCCGATGTGGGACTTGATCCCAGGACTGTGGGATCATGACCTGAACTGAAGGCAGATGCTTAATGACTGAGCCACCCAGGTGCCCCAAAAATTTCACTTTTTTTTTTTAAGATTTTATTTATTTATTTGATAGAGAGAGACATAGCGAGAGCAGGAACACAAGCAGGGGGAGTGGGAGAGGGAGAAGCAGGCTTCCCATGGAGCAGGGAGCCTGATGCGGGGCTCGATCCCAGGGGCCTGGGACCATGACCTGAGCCGAAGGCAGACACTTAACGACTGAGCCACCAAGGCACCCCCATTAGTTATTATTTTTTTAAAGATTTTATTTATTTATTTGACAGAGAGAGACACAGCGAGAGAGGGAACACAAGCAAGGGGAGTGGGAGAGGGAGAAGCAGGCTCTACGCTGAGCAGGGAGCCCGATGTGGGGCTCGATCCCAGGACCCTGGGATCATGACCTGAGCCAAAGGCACACGCTTAACAACTGAGCCACCCAGGCGCCCTACAAATTTCATTCTTAATAATAGTAAGTAATGGGGCACCTGGGTGGCTCAGTCGTTAAGCGTCTGCCTTCGGCTCAGGTCATGATCCCAGGGTCCTGGGATCAAGCCCCACATCAGGCTCCCTGTTCAACCGTGAGCCTGCTTCTCCCTCTGCCTGCCACTCCCCCTGCTTGTGCACTCTCTCTCTCTCTGTCAAATAAATAAAATCTTTTAAAAAATCCCACAAACATCATGGTATCTTTAAAAAAATAATAATAATAGTAAGCAATAGTAAAACATTAGGCATCTTCCATCATTTCAACAGATGATGGAAGTCTAACAAGATCTACAAGAAAAAGATAAAAGACATAAGACTGAACAGGCAAAAACAACACCATCATTATTCACAGGTGATATGATTACCTACATAGAAAACCTCAAAGAATCTTTGGATATATTATTGAAAACAGTTTCAATGAAATTCCAATGAAATGCCCATGGGGACTTTTTTAAGGAGATTGATTTGCAGATTCTCAAATTTATATGAAAGAACAAAAGGGCAAGAGCAACTTTAAAAAGAATGAGGTTGAAGGCAACTGTCCTCTCAAAATTCTGAATTTCTATAAAGTAATTAAGATAATGTGAGATTGGCACAGTAATAGGCAAATAGACTACTTAGTGCCCAGAAATAGATTTCTAAACAGATGAGATGGCAGATCTGTGGAAATGGAGGAACTCCTTAGTTTATGATGCTGAAACAATGGGTTAACCATAAGGAAAAAATGGAATTGGATTTCTATCTAACACCATACATAAAAACTATTTCAAGACAGTTTAAAGACTATTTTACACCATATACAAAAATTAACTCAAAATGAATCAAAGCCCTAAATGCAAGAACTAAAACTGTAAAACTTTTTTTTTTTAAGTTTTATTTTTATTTAAGTAATCTCTATAGCCAATGTGGGACTCAAACTCATGACCCTGAGATCAAGAGTTACATGATCTTCTTCTTTTTTTTTTTAAGATTTTATTTATTTATTTGGCAGAGAGAGACACAGCAAGAGAGGGAACACAAGCAGGGGGAGCGGGAGAGGGAGAAGCAGACTTCCCGCAGAGCAGGAAGCCCAATGCGGGGCTCGATCCCAGGACCCTGGGATTACGACCTGAGCTGAAGGTAGACGCTTAACCACTGAGCCACCCAGGTGCCCCAAGAGTTACATGATCTTCTGACTGAGCCAACCAGGCACCCTACAACTATAAAACTCTTAAAACATAGATATAAATCTTCATTGACCTTGGATTAGTTAATGGTTTCTGAGATATGACACCAAAAGCACCAACAATTTAAAAAATAGATAAATTGGACTTTAATTAATTAAAATTAAAAACTTTTGTGCTTCAAAGATACCATCAAAAAAGTGAAAAGACAAACTGCAGAATGGGAGAAAATATTTGTAAATCAGATATCTGATAAGAGTGTAGTATCTAGAATATATAAAGTATCTAATATATATATAAAATATATAAAATAAAAAATATGCATAACCCAATTTAAAATGCATAAAGGATTCAAATAGACATTTCTTCAAAGAAGATATACAAATGGCCAATAAACACATGAAAAGATGCTTAACATCATCTGTCATTGGGAAATGCAAATCAAAACCACAGTGAAATATCAGTTCACACCCCACTAGTATGGCTATTAAAATAAAAGACCAGTAATAACAAGTGTTGGTGAGGGCATGAAACCAGAACCTGCCTACACTGCTAGTGGGGATGTAAATTGGTGCAGCCACTTTGGAAAACAGTCTGACAGTTCCTCATAAAGTTAAGCATAGGGTTATATGCTACCCAGGAATTCCACTCTTAGATATATACCCAAGAAAAATGAAAACCTATGTCCACACTAAAATTGTACAAGAAAAAAAAGATAGAAAAAAAACTTGTACAAGAATGTTCATAGCTGCATTATTCATAATAGTTCCAAAATGGAAACCACCCAAATGTCTATCACCTGACGAATGGATAAAGAAAAATATGCTATATCCATACAATGAAATATTACTGAGCTATTAAAAGGAATAAAATACTGATATATGTGTAATATAGATGAACCTTGAGAACATCATGCTAAGTGAAAGAAGCCAGTCATAAAAGAACACATAATGTATGATTCCACTTATATGAAATGAAACGACTGAATAAACAAATGTATCGAGACAGAAAATAGGTTAGTAGTTGTCAGGGGCTTGGGGTGGGGGTGGGGGGAATTCCAGAATGGGAAGTTCTTAATGGGTATGAGGTTTCTTTTGGTGGTGATGAAAATATTCTGAAATTAGATAGTGGTAATGGTTGCACAACTTTATGAATATACTAAAAATCATTGAATTATATACTTTAAAAGGGTGAGTTTCATGGTATGTGAATGATATTTCAATTTTAAAATTACAAAACAAAACAAAATAAGACTTAAATGTGAAAGAAATATAGCAGACTACCTTCAGAACTTTGGATTGGGTAGTATTTATTTTTTTTTCTTTTAAAGATTTTATTTATTTATTTATTTATTTATTTGAGAGAGAGACAGAGGGAGTGGGAGAGGAACAGAGGAAGAAGGACAAGCAGACTTCATGCTGAGTGCAGAGCCTGATGTGGGGCTTGATCCCAGGACCCTGAGACTATGACCTGAGCTGAAATCAAGAGTTGGATGCTTAACCGACTGAGCCACCCAATTGGGAAGTATTTCTTAAGACAGAAAAAGCACTAACCATACAGAAAAAAAAACAAAAAAACAGGATACATTCAACCCTGTTAAAAGGAAGAACTCTGTACACCAAAGACACTTATAAAAGAGCAAAGACAAGGAAAAAGATACCAAAAACACATAAATGAAAAAACATTACAATCCAAAATACATAAAGAACTCCCACACAAATCATCAAGAGAAATACATACACACAGTAGTGAAAAAATAAGCTAAAAACATGAGCAGGCACTTCAAGAATGATTGATAAACATACGAAAATGTGTTCGACCTTATTAACATTCAGGAAATTCAAATTAAGAACATGATACCATTTTATAACTACTATATTGGGAAAATACTAACTCTGTTTAAGTGCAACAATATCAAATCAGAAACAATGGGTAATCTCTTAACAGCTGCTGTGTATTTTGCATCATCATGTTGGAAAACAATATAGCATTATCTTGGGTAAAGTTAAAGATAAGTATAATCTTGGGGTGCCTCGGTGGTTCAGTCAGTTATGCAACCCACTCTTCGTTTTGGCTCCAGTCATGATCTCAGGGTCGTGAGATCCAGCCCTGTGTTGGGGTATGTGCTGAACGTGGAGCCTGCTTAAGATCCCCTCTCTCCTTCTCCCTCTTCCCCTCCCCGCTCATGCTCTCTCTCTCTCTCTCAAAAAGAAAAAAAAGGTAAGTATAATCCAGGTCTCCACAATTCTATTTTTTTTTAAGTTTGTTTGTTTATTTATTTTAGTAATCTCTACACCCAGTGTGGGGCTTGAACTCACAACCCCGAGATCAAGAGCTCCACCACCTGAGCCAACCATGTGCCCCTCCACAATTCTATTTTTAAGTATATATCCTTGTCTTACTAATCGAAGTGTAATTGGCTAACCAGTAGCAACTGTATCACCTAGACTTGTTAGAAATGCAGAATTTCAGGCCTCACCCAGATCTATTGCATTGGAATCTGCCTTAGGACAAGATCCCCAGATGATACGAATGTTCATTATGATCTGAGAAGCACTGCCCTAAAGAAACTCTAGCACATGTACCAGGAGAAAAGAATGTATTTAGCAGCACTGGTGGTAATAGCAATAGCAAAGAACTGGAAACAGCACAAATGTTCACTGCATAGAGAATGGATAGATAAATAGTGGCATGGTCATAAAAGCTAGTTGCAGGAAGATAGAATTTGATACCATTTTTATAAAACTCAAAAATAAGCCAAGGTAAACAAGATATTGTTAGAGATTCATATATAACATATGGAAACAAAGGTATGCTGAACACACAACGCAGGATGATGTTTACCTCAGGTGAGAGGAAGGGTTAAGAGGAGCAGACAGTGTGACCTTCCCAAGAATAGGAAAGGTTCTATTTGTTAAATTGGGTAATGAGTTCAAGGTTTCTGTTATTATGTGCGACTTACCTATATGTTACATTATTCTTTTGTAAGTGTACAATGTAACACAAATTTTAACAGTGTCATTGAGCTATATACCATGAAATTCACTTGTTTTAAGTGTACAATTCAGTGATTTTTAGTACATTTTACAGTTACGCAACCATCGCCACAGTCTGGTAATAGGAATTTCCATCACCACAAAAAGCTTTTTCCCATTCCCATTCCCAGTCATTTGCCATTTCCCATCCCCATTCCCAGCCCCAGGCAACCACTAATCTGCTTTCTGTCTCTGTAGATTGTTTTATCTACAGATAAATAGAATCATAAATAGAATCATGCAATATATAACCTTTCAGATCTGGCTTCTTTTACTTCCCGTAATATTTTTGAGGTTCGTCCATGTCACAGCATGTACCAGTGTTTCAGTCACTTTTAAGAATAAATAATCTTTTATGTGAATATACCACATTTTGTTCATTTGTTCATCTGTTGAAGAGTATTTGGACTGTTTCTAGTTTTTGGCTATTAAAAACAATGCTATTGCCATTATTCTTGTACTAGTCTTTGTATGGACATATGTTTTCCTTTCTCTTGGGTAGATACTTAGCAGTGGAACTGATGGGTCATAATCAGTCACTTTATTAATTAGGAAAAGGAAAAAATGGTTCTTTGGTTCTTTTGAACTCAAGCAAAAGGAGAAACTAGTAAGTAGGTGGCATAACTGTTGATGCTGAAAGATAAGGACACACACCACACTGAATGTGGAAGTAGTAATCCATTGAGGTCAAAAGAGGGTAAAAGAAAAGAATAACCAAATATTTTCTTGGGAGAAGGTAGAATTAAAGGGAAAGTTAAGAGAAAGAAGGTGGTATAGGGGCCCTGGGAAGAAAATAATTCACTTCAAAGTCATGGCTACTACATCTTGTTTTTAAAAACACACGCACATATGGGGTTATCGAATAAGTAGTGCCTATAAAATGTTTTGTTAATAGGAAAGTTAAAAAAAATTAAAGTTCTTCTGACTTTCCAGATTTTGTTATAAAAGTAATGATTTGGATTTATTGCTTATAATAGTTTGTATGTGAAATATACTGAAAAGCAAATAAAGCAAAAAAAAAAGTGTGAGTTTGGGTAATATTAGACAGTAAATCTGTGAAATAACTGAGAATTTGTTTCACAGCCACTAACCTTCAATGTTGAGGATTTATAATGTTTTTTTCCCATTTTTAAAAAAGATTTTATTTATTTTCACAGAGAGAGAGAGTGAGAGAGATAATGAGAGCAGGAACACAAGCAGGGGGAGGGGGAGAGGGAGAAGCAGGCTCCTGGCTGAGCAGGGAGCCCAATGTGGGGCTCAAGCCCAAGAGCCTAGGATCATGACCTGAGCTGAAGGCAGGCAGATGCTTAATGGCTGAGCCACCCAGGTGCCCCTCCCATTTTTTTTTTGTCTTTAATTCTTTAATTTTAATTCCCATCTAGAGGGCAAAACCCAGGCAAATGTCATCCTGGAAGTTTCTAGAAATTAGTGTCCTAGTTACTCTGAGAAAGACTATTAAAGCTCTGAACTTTTATATTCCCCCCAATCAACTTGACCTGAATTTGACATTCTCCAAGAGCCAAGTAAATCAAGGTTATATGTCTGTGATATATACTATATATGCTGGGCAGCTGCATCTGACAACATTCTCTAAGAAGAAAAGATAATGTCTTTATTTTAGACATTAGGTAACCTTTACCTTCTGTGAAAGAAAAAACTGAAAAGGCGATTTAGGTCACCAAGAACCCTCCATGGGAATAAGGAATACCAGTCACTGGGTAGGATTCCAGCATAGACTTGTGACTCAATTAGTGGTACAGAGCCTTTGCTACAAAGTATAGAAATGTCCCATTTTCTGTAATCAAGGCGGGTACAATACAAGCTGAAAGGGGTATTTTCCTACTCATCAGGTCTTCACCGTTAACTCTCTCCAAGTGCCTTCCCTTTGTGTTCCCTTAACAGTCTCTATTTCCGGGCGCCTGGGTGGCTCAGTTGGTTAAGCGACTGCCTTCAGCTCAGGTCATGATCCTGGAGTCCCGGGATCGAGTCCCACATCGGGCTCCCTGCTCGGCGGGGAGTCTGCTTCTCCCTCTGACCCTCCTCCCTCTCATGCTCTCTGTCTCAAATAAATAAATAAAATCTAAACAAACAAACAAAAAACAGTCTCTATTTCCACTTCATGGATGAAAAAGTTGGTCGTTGGTGGGCACAGCAATGGCTTGCCCAACTTGGTCCCTGAAACTAACTTTGAGCTGCCTCCCCAACTCCCCCGCCTCCAGCGTGCTCTTTTACCCCCTCCGGGGACTCTCCCCCCCCCACGCGCAAAGGTATCTCAGGCCCCGCCCCGCCCGCTGGTTGGCTGTGAGGTGGGAGGCTCGTTCCTTCCCTCGCCATTGGCCGCTCAGGGGGAGATGCGTTTCCCGGCTCCCAATAGGTCGCCCCCGCGAGACAACTCTAACAACCACGGAGCATGTGTCATTTCCGGGTAAGATGGCTGCAGTGCGTGTGCTGAGGTCCTGGAGCCAGAATGCTGGGCGGCTGGTAAGCGGTTTGGGGCTCATTTGACGTCGGGAAGGGGTGATTTGTCGCTAGTATTCCCGGGGAGGGTGTTACTTTGTCGTCCGAGTGCCAGGCGGACAGGGCACGCGAGATGGAGAAGTGGAAGGATGTATGCTAAACGAAGGGCAGAGAAGGTGGCGAGCGGACCGGTCCGGAGACCCACTCCCTCCTTACCTGGCCGCATTTCTGTCGCGACTCCGTCTCTTTCCAGCTTTATCTACACCCAGCCCATTTGGCCTTTCACCCGTTAGCCTTTTATTGGGCACCATCTAGGTGCTGGGCATTGTGATAGGCACTGGGGATATGGAAATATATATTCATTCAGCATTTATTGAGCACCCACTGTGTGCCAGACACCGACAACACGACCCCTGCCTCGGAGAACTTACAGTCTAGAGGAAGAGACCGGTAAAGCAAAGCATAACACCACGGGTCCTTGCCTCCGAGGAGCAGAGAGATTCAGATTTCATTCTGTGGACCTGCGCCACGTATCTTTACAGCCTTTTTATCACCAGAGCTACGACCTACCACCATCTCCCTTGATGTTTCTCCCTTTGAACAACCATTTAGCACCAGACACCTAACATCCCAGTAATCATAGTGTTTCGTCCTATTTGCATAGCGTTTTTCCTTCTGGGATCCCTCTTCCCTAACGTCTTACAGTGGTCGACCCCTGATCTTACAAAATCTGTCAAGAGCCTCCTGTGTACCAGGTACTGTGCCAGGCGCTCGGGAAACAAATGTGAGTAGGAGAGGCCCCTGCCGTCTCAGATTAATTACAACATTGTGGTGAAAGGCAGGGGAGAAAGAGACATAAACAAGGATTTTATTTATTTATTTGACAGAGAGAGAGAGATAGAGAGAGAGCACAAGCAGGGGGAGTGGCAGGCAGATGGAGAGGGAGAAGCAATCTCCCCACTGAGCAGGGAGCCCAATCAGGATCTGATCCCAGGACTCTGGGATCATGACCTGAGCCGAAGGCAGATGCTTAACCGACTGAGCCACCCAGGCACCCCAGACCTGCTTCACTTTTTATTCTAGCCTATAAATCTCCAAAATTTAGTCATTATTCTCCACCTTGCCCCCAACTGCAGCTATCCTGGTCCTTCCTAATTGGACTTTCTGCCTCCAATGGGTGCCTCTCCAACCCATTCTCCATAGTGTAACCAGGGTGATCTTATAAAGTAAGACATGCATTTGAGAATGCCATTTCCTTGCTTAAAACTGCTGCAAGCAAAATGTCCAAAATCTAAAAGACTGTGAGGTAATTTATGATCTGGACCTTTCCAAATCTCTCAGGCTTCATTTCTTGCTGAAACCTACTCACCCCAGCCCCCACTCTGACACTTCCCTCACCCTTGTCCCACACTGAACCACACTGGAAGTACATTGAGCTTCAATTAATTGAACATACTGTTCTCTCTCTCTCAACTCCAGACCTTTGCACATCTATTTCCTCTGCTTTAAAGACTCTTGCTTTCTTTCCCTATGGCCTCATCTGCAATACACTCATCTCCTGGATTACTCCTACTCATCCCTTAGATCTTACTTCAAGTTTACTTTCTTGAAGTAGGTTGGTTCCCTCCTTTATGTTTGTTTTTAATACTCTGTTTCTCCCATTATAACACTATGGTCATCATCACCTCTTTAATTGTCTTCCTTTGTAGGTATGGACTGTACATTCCATGAGAGAGGAATTCATCTATTTTGTTCTCTAATCCCAAGTGCCTGGCATAGTGTAAATACTCAATAAACATTTGTTGAACAACTCAGTAAAAAGTCTATTTTTTCCATTTGTTAAAAAGTTATAAACAACAAGAGGTCTTTTTTTTTTTTTTTTAAGATTTTATTTATTTATTTGACAGAGAGAGAGAGAGAGATCACAAGTAGGCAGACAGGCAGGCAGAGGGAGAGGGAGAAGCAGGCTCCCTGCTGAGCACAGAGCCCAATGTGGGGCTCGATCCCAGGACTCTGGGATCATGACCTGAGCCGAAGGCAGATGCTTAACCATCTGAGCCACCCAGGCGTCCCATCAAGAGGTCTTAACACTTATAGTAAATTATTAACAGGGCCTCACTATGTTGTGTTTTATACTCCCCCATTGCATCAAGCATTGACTCTTGATTAACTTATTATATTGAATTAACATTGAACTTTTCAATTTTGTCTGTCTTCCTGTAATGAAGTGTAAGCAACTTGAATTTAGGGACTATATTCTGTAGCTTATTTAGCTTTGAATTCCCAAGCCCAGCACAATCCCTGTCTTTAGGAGTGCTCAACAACTGCCTGTTTTAATTATTATTTATTTCCTTATTTGAATCTGCTAAACTTTGTTTCATCTCCTATCTTTTGTATTCTGTTTCTAGAAAAAAATGTCTTTTTTAGCTTGACAAATTATTTTTTCTCCTTCTCCCTGCTGTTGCTTTTTTATCTTTCCATTGAGCAGCTTCACTAATGTTTTTTAGCCTTCTCTTAATCCATGTAATCACTATCACATACTGTCTGTTGTACTTACGTTGCTTTCTCCTTTTCCACTGTAAATCACTTCAGGAGCCTGTTATTTCATGCCTCAAATACTATAATAGTATCTTAACTTTTTCCTCTCTTACTTGGTTTTCCTGTTAATAATCAATAAACTGCAACTGTATTAATTTCTTAGTCCTTTTTCTTCAATAATCTATAGTGTAGGAGTTCAAACTCCTCATCCTGACATTTACAGTCATCAATAATTTGGTCCTTGAGCCACTTCCAATGCTCCCTTTTATAAATTTGATCAAGCCAAATCAAGCAACTCACTGCCTGAGGAGACAAATTCCGGCAGCAGTTCCTTTGTTTATTCTGTTCCTTGTGCCTTAAAAGTGCATTTCTGCTCTTTAATTATTAATACTTACTATGCAAGGCCCACCTCAACTCTTCCTCCTGCAAGCCTTCCCAGATCAAGCCAACCTGAAAAAACAAAATAAAACACAAAAAAACTCTACTAAAACTCATCTAAAACCTACTGCCTATACTTATTACAAAAAGCTAGAGCATACATGCCCATGCATGAGTGTGGGGGGGGGGGCGGGGATAGTGTTTCAGCTAGGTTATAAATTCAAAGTGGGGATTATTTCTCCTACGTATAACAATGTGGTGTGAGAGAAAGAGCTTCAGCTTTAGAGTCAAATTTACTTGGTTTCAGAGCTGAATTTTGCCATTTGTTTGTTTTGTGACCTTGGGCAAAGCACTCATTAGTTTTTCAAAGAGGGCTAACGTGCCTTTTCTAGAAGGTAATTGTGAGATAAAAAGAAGATAAAAAAAGAGACTTTTAAAGTACCCAGCTCTTAGGTAGGAACTCAATAAAGTTTGATAGTTCCTGCCTCCCTTGCCTGGTGAGTAGAGTAGTTCTTCAATAAAAGTTGCCGTTGTTGAAGGTAGGACCTTCAACAAAGGTTTTTTTTTTTTTTAAGATTTTATTTATTTATTTACTTGACAGAGACGGCCGAGAGAGGGAACACAAGCAGGGGGAGAGGGAGAGAAAGAAGCAGGCTTCCCGCTGAGCAGGGAGCCGGATGTGGGGCCCAATCCCAGGACCCTGGGCTGAAGTCAGACACCTAATGACTGAGCCACCCAGGCGCCCCCTTTCACAGGTTTTTTAAAAAACGATTTTTTTTTTTAAATCAAGGTGAATCCATATAATTGAAAACTTCCATTTACTGTCCTAAATTAAAATTTATGAATGTCTGATGAGGTGTAAGTTGATTTACGCCTTTGATTCTGTTGTTGACTAAGATCCAGGGTTGAGGGAGTTGAAGGAGAAAGAAAGGACACAGAAAATGGGGGTTTGGGAAAGAGAATTCTTTCACTATCTGCTAAGTTGTTTTTTTTTTTTTTTTTAAGATTCTATCCATTTATTTGACAGAGACACAGCGAGAGAGGGAACACAGGCAGGGGGAGTGGGAGAGGGAGAAGCAGGCCTCCCCCGAGCAGGGAGCCCGATAAGCGGCTGAAGCCCAATGCGGGGCTGCAGCCCGATGCAGGGCTCGATCCCAGGACCCTGGGATCATGACCTGAGCCGAAGGCAGATGCTTAACAACTGAGCCACTCAGGTGCCCCCCTATCCACTAAGTTTTAAGCTATCAATTTTAGTTAAGTTTTATGTTTCCTGAATGTTAATAAGAGTAAAATAGGTATTGTAAAGATTAGTTGCTTTATGATTATCTCTTAAGATAAAGCTAAGATGCATGATTTAAGATTATTTATGTTTTAGGAAGGGGA
The DNA here is from genome assembly GCF_011800145.1 of Mirounga leonina. Classification (NCBI taxonomy): domain Eukaryota; kingdom Metazoa; phylum Chordata; class Mammalia; order Carnivora; family Phocidae; genus Mirounga; species Mirounga leonina. The sequence goes on from NW_023270447.1 coordinate 10,657,969, forward strand.
TCTTTAGTTTTTCTTTGCCTTCAGAAATCAGTAACAGCTTGGAAATTAAGGTGAAATATCATGTAATAATTTATATGTATTGTTCCTATTGGTAAACCAAATATTTGTTTTTATATTATTTGCTCTCAGAAAAAGAACAAAATTCATTATAATATGGCTATAATACATAACATAATACGTATTATAACATAAAAGGCTAATCACCACTAAAGGATAAAGTACATGACAATAAAGTAATTTTTTAAATTAAAAGTAACTCCTACATTAATAAAAAAATTTCAGATACATTCCACTATTCTCAAATACAGAAAGGGGGTTAGAGATTTTATGTTTAGGGGCGCCTCGGTGGCTCAGTCGTTAAGCATCTGCCTTCGGCTCAGGTCATGATCCCAGGGTCCTGGGATCAAGCCCCACATCTGGCTCTCTGCTCAGCAGGAAGCCTGCTTCTCCCTCTCCCACTCCCCCTGCTCGTGTTCCCTCTCTCGCTGTGTCTCTCTCCGTCAAATAAATAAATAAAATCTTAAAAAAAAAAAAAAAAGAAATTTTATGTTTAAAAGTGTGATGTAGTTAACCAGGTATTAATAATGTTGAAATATTAACTTTCAAAATAAAATAGTCTATTTTTCAGACACATAGGTTCTAATATATCAAGTTGAATAGATTCATGTCTACTTATTTCTATTACATATTGTCTTGCATTAAACTAAGATGTTATACAAAATGGTTACACCTAAAGAGTCATCTGTAAATTACAGTAAGAAATTATAGTAAGAAAACCTTTCCCTATAGCACTACACATGTTTTTCAGTGTCTTTAGATGCTAACAGTCAGTTTTGAATTGTTTAATAGTTTTAGGAAGTCTTTAGTGACTTGACTGCACCTACAAACCGATGTGTTTGTATAAAATACATTGTTAAAATTTCTTCACTTTCATAAGAAATTTTAGGCAAGGGTCATAAACATATAAACAAATCTGACTCCAAGGATGTAGTTTTACTAAATAAAAGAACAAAATAATGTTCTCTGGGTGCTAGGGTTTAAGTTCCTTTGATTTCTTGAACAGAAATACTAAAGAAATAACCAATCTTAATAAACTTGATTTTCACTGATTCCAGATTTTGGCCAGTTCAGATTTTGGCCTGGATAATTTCATATTGTTTCTTTGTGATAATGACTGTTTTACTTTTAGAATAGACTTGAAATTCAGTATGTACTTACAGAGATAAGCCATCAAGAACATTCACAAAAGCGTTTACTTTTTTGTTTTCTCATCTTTAGATTTGTGTTCGCTACTTTCAAACATGTATGAATGTTCATGTTTTGAAGCCAAAATATGTGTGTTTCTTTGGTTATCCTTCATTCAAGTATAGTCATCCACATCAGTTGCTGAAAACAACTGCTGGTAAGTATGATCTCAAAATAGCCTATATAAAATAATGTTTTATATCGTACTCAGAACTTTTATTTTTATTTTTTAAAGATTTTATTTATTTATTTGACAGAGAGAGACACAGCAAGAGAGGGATCACAAGCAGGGGGAGTGGGAGAGGGAGAAGCAGGCTCCTGGCTGAGCAGGGAGCCCAATGTGGGGCTCGATCCCAGGGTCCTGGGATCATGACCTGAGCCCAACAACTGAGCCACCCAGGCGCCCCTCATACTCAGAACTTTTAAAAAAGTAATTGAAGACTTATCAAAGTAAAAAAAGTTAACCTTTTCTTTCTAGCCCAGCCCTCCTTGCTTTCCCTGAATCTATCCTTTTCTTATCTTCTTTTTTCTGTGACCCCCCCATCCCTTTCATATCTTTACATTAATGCTTGTGTCTTCATAATATTGGGAATGGGTTGTCTTGGGCCATCTGCTCTTTTTTTTTTTTTTAATTCTTATGTTAATCCCCATCCATTACATCATTAGTTTTAGATGTAGTAGTCCATGATTCATTGTTTGTGCATAACACTCAGTGCTCCATACAGAATGTGCCCTCCTCAATACCCATCACCAGGCTAACCCATCCTCCCACCCCTCTCCCCTCTAGAACCCTCAGTTTGTTTTTCAGAGTCCATCGTCTCTCATGGTTCGTCTGGGCCATCTGCTCTTTATCATGTGGCTCATCTAAGTGCAATAGTCAGGTAAATTGTTGACTTAGCAGATTGTATCCTTATACTGTCATTGTATTACTGGTTGCGTGAAGCACCTACCTCAGTCTGTTGTGTTAAGATTGTGTGATGAAACATCCCAAAGTGTTCCTAAATAGAAAGTTTTCTGACTTTTACCATTTAATTACCTTTCTCACTTCTTTTTCTACCCTCAGTAAAGAACTTGAGGTTTAAGTATTAGATTTGGCAAGGGCACTAAGATTTTTTTTTCTGATATTCTATTTCGAACTCTCATAAAGAACCCTCGCCATTAAGCTTTTGACAGATACTTGATGCCTTAGTCTGTGCTAGCAATGAAAAATGGGGGAATTCCAGGCAGATCCAACCCCTGAGATCAGTCTTTCCATGCCTTTTTATAGGTCATCTTCCACAACACCCTAAGATACATAAACCCTACCTTTGCCTTTTTTTTTTTAACATTTTTATTTTTATAAGTTGATCTTTTCTCTTTATTTCTCAGAGAAAATAGAGGCCATTCAAGCAGAAACTCCCACTTTCCTGCTCTAATCTCTAAACACCTTGAGCTTTGGGTTCTTGGTCTATCTATTACTAGCAGTGTAACTTTAAGCAAGTTACTTAATTCCTTTCTATTTCATCATCTGTAAAATGGGAGTAATCATAGTGCCTAACTCATTGTATTGTTGTGAGAATAAATTCATTTAACACAAGTATTTATTGATCACCTGCTATCTGCCAAGGCACTGTTCTAGGTACTTGGGATACATTCTCTTCCTATATTTCCTAACTCAGTGAATACTTAAGCTAGAAACCTGGAGACTTCCAGATTCCTGTTTCCCATCAAATTGATTACTGAGATTTATTAATTTGACATTTTATGTGGTTCTTAAATCTGTCTTTTTTTCAGACAGCTTTGAAAATATATAAATATATTAAATTCTATACTTCAGTTTCGTACCTGTAGTAGCCTCCTAACTGCTTTCTCTGTCATCCCTTCCCCAACCCTATCCACCCACATTCCTGCCAAGGAGATTTCTTTCTAAAATTAAAGATATAAAGTTATAGATCTGAAATTGCAGATGGTATTCCCTATTGGTTAATTATTGCTGAATAACAACCCTGCCCATGACTTTAGGCTTAAAGCAACAATGATTTATTATTTCGCAGAATTCTGGGGGTTACCCAGGTGGTTCCTCTGCTGGTTTCACGTGAGCTCACTAATATAACTGTATTCAGCTAGAGGATTATCTGGGCTGGAAGGTGCAAGGTGGTCTCACATACATGTCTGACAGTTGGTGCTGGTTTTTGGGTGGGGTGTCTCATTTCTCCTCCACATGGCCTTTCATCCTCTAATAGACTATAGCAGCTTCCTTACTCTGGGATCTCAAGTTAGTATTCCAAGAGGGAGATTGTAGAAGAAGCTGCGAGGTCCTTTGAGGTCTAGGCTCCAGAATTTGTACAACTTTACTTCTGCTATATTCTATTGTCCAAGCAAGTGATTTGCCAGCATAGATTTAAGTAGTGGTAAATTAGACTCTACGTCTTATGGGAGCAGCTGCAAAAAAATTATGACCATATTTACTTACCACTGGCTCATGATCACCTGCAGGATAAGTTCTAAACACCTCACTGTGGCACAGCAAAGAAAGCCTTTTTAAATCTGGACTGATTTTTTGCCACGTATACTATCTTCAGCCATAGAATTGCGTGTTATTCCCTAACCATGCTATGCACTATATTTCCATGTTCTTCTTGCACATGCTGTTCCTTGAATAATATTGTTTTGTATAGAGGTGCCATAATATATTTACTTGCCATTTTTCGATGACTTAGATTGGTATCCCAGGTCTTCATTTTAACGCTATGTTAACTATTCTTGAGCACAAATCTTTGTGTACCTCTCTTAATTATTTCCTCAGGGGAAAGAAGTCTTAAAAGCACAGTTGTTTATTGAGTCAAAGATACGAACTTTTTTTTTTTTTTTAAGGCTTTTGATACTTAATACCAAACTATTTTTTCAGAAAGGTTCCAGTTTGTACTATGAGCAGCAGGCTGTGAGAGAACCGAACTTACTAGAGAGGAAATAAGAGGTGCCTATTACCTCCATATCAAAAATGCATTTGTATTTCTTAACCATTAACCTCTCTCCTTGTATTTATTAAAGAAAATCTTATGACCTGAATTGGCTTGTTGTGTGTTTTGTAAGCAATTTTGATGAATAGCAGTCTGAAGATAGAGGAGCACTGTGAATCGGTTCAGAGCCACTTGTTACCCTGGAAAAGTGAGAGGATCCATACCTACTTCCTGTTGACCAGAAATACTTATTCTTGGGAATAATTACCATAAAGTATCACTTGCATCTAATTGTTATAAGAGTGGGGTAGAAATTCAAAAAGGGATAAACAATGGTAAGAGGAAGGAGAGGGACTAAAACTTAATGATAAGTTGGCAGAACATGGTTTGGACAGATGAAAATTTTTCAAGTTGTCTAGATACGGACCTACCTGATCGTTAGCCACTAAGAATGAGAAGAGTTACATGAAGTCAAAAGAGATCTAAGAACAGGACACTAATGGTTATTACAGTTTAATAACAGAAAACAAGGAGATCCAGCTAGCTGGGCCTTCTATGCCCTTGTAAAAGAGCATTATTTTGGAAGTTGGAAAATGGAGGTGCTGTGGCAGTTATCAGTAGGTCTGTGATGCTGATTTATTTAAGATTTATTTAAATCTTTGATGGTTATGAATGACGCTTATGCTTTTAAAAATTATAAAATACATTTTTGTCTGTAAAATGCAATAGTTTCTGCCTCTGCTTGAGAATATTTTCTCATTTTAGCTGTGAAAGTATCTGTTAGGAATACATTACTTATTTAATGAGACCATTTCTCATTTGTCTTTGAAGCTCTGCAGGGACAGATTGTTCAATTCAAACTCTCAGACATCGGAGAAGGGATTAGAGAAGTAACTATTAAAGAATGGTAAGTTGGGGCACCTGGCTGGCTCAGTCAGTAGAGTATGTGATCTCGATCTGGGGTTGTAAGTTCAAGCCCAACGCTGGGTGTAGAGATTACTTAAAAATAAAATCTTAAAAAAAAAAAAAAAAAGAATGGTAAGTTATTCTGAAAAAGATTTTAAGTCAATGTAAAAAAAATTTGTGTAAAAATAAATAGGAATTATTTAAGTTGAGAAACTCCTTTCTGTAACAATGCTTTTTTTAAAAGCAATAAGTTTAGTAAGTTTTAGTTTAATAGTTTGTGTTGCTAATATGTTGTTAATACAATTCATCATACATCATGACATTTTATTTGATGTAATCGCTTAAGGATTATCTTTTCTTTTAAAAAAATTTTTTCACTGCCCACCCCTCACTTCAGCTAAAAAAGATAAATCAGTCTGTAAAAGATGTTAACTTGATATGACCATGTGCTTGAATGACATTTGTATATGAACTATTTATTTCCAGACTATTTTAAAATCATGATAGAGTCTAAGCTCTCTTTACTAAAAATGACCTCAGTAAGAATGCCAGTACATTTGACTCACCATTCTGTTTACATATATTTTTAGGATAGGTTAAAATATAATACCAAAAGGTATCAATCAAAACATAATTTTTGGAAAGGTTCAAAGTTTTGCAAAAAAAGCCTTGAAACAGCCTCCTGCTGCCTTCATCATTCTTCTACTTTTCCTTCTTTTACTTTTTGGAAAAAAAAGAAACACCTCTGGGTAGTGAACTAATTTTTAAAGGTGTCTAGAAGTAGCAGTGAAGGGGCGCCTGGGTGGCTCAGTCATTAAGCGTCTGCCTTCAGCTCAGGTCATGATCCCAGGGTCCTGGGATCGAGCCCCGCATCCAGCTCCCTGCTCGGCGGGAAGCCTGCTTCTACCCTCTCCCGCTCCCCCTGCTTGTGTTCCCTTTCTCGCTGTGTCTCTCTCTGTCAAATAAATAAATAAAATCTGTAAAAAAAAAAAAAAAAAAATAGAAGTAGCAGTTAAGATGAATAAATAGAGGCTCTCTCACCATAGTTCTATACTGCTGAAGATCCTTTTAAGAATCTGATTCAGGGGCGCCTGGGTGGCTCAGTTGTTAAGTGTCTACCTTCGGCTCAGGTCATGATCCCAGAGTCCTGGGATCGAGCCCCTTATCTGGCTCCCTGCTCGGCGGGAAGCCTAGTTCTCCCTCTCCCACTCCCCCTGCTTGTGTTCCCTCTCTCGCTATGTCTCTGTCAAATAAATAAATAAAATCTTAAAAAAAAAAAAAAAAGAATCTGATTGAGCCACCTGTACTTTCTTTCTCTGTAGTTCTCACTATTATTACTTTGTAAGTTAGAAAAGAATAAGAACATAATTGTGCCTTATGGTTGTGTCTCTAGTGGCATTGTGGGATTAAGGAAAGCAGTGGATGTCAAATCAGAAGAGCTTGACTCTGAAACTTACTAACCATCTTGCCTGGGACTCATGTGGTCTCTACTGAGCATTTTTTTTTTTTTTTAAGATTTTTTAAAAATTTATTTATTTGAGAGAGAGAATGAGAGAGAGAGAGCGAGCACATGAGAGGGGGGAGGGTCAGAGGGAGAAGTAGACTCCCTGCCGAGCAGGGAGCCCAATGCAGGACTCGATCCCGGGACTCCAGGATCATGACCTGAGCCGAAGGTTGTCGCTTAACCAACTGAGCCACCCAGGCACCCTGAGCATTGATTCTTAATGTGTAAAATGGGGGAAACAGAACTTACTCTGCCATCTCACAAGGGTTATTGAAAGGATCAAATAATGTAATATATAGAAAATGCCTTTTAAATCTGCAAAGTATTATGTACATTTATGCTTTTGATACCTTCTTTCTAAGACAAAGACTAGTCTTTGTAGATTTCAGATTTTTTTTAACATTCCTTAATTTCTACCTCTTATTAATTCTCTAGACACATATAGTTTTTGTTTTTTTGGGTTTTTTTGTTTGTTTGTTTAAGATTTTATTTATTCATTTGACAGAGGGAGACACAGCGAGAGAGGGAACACAAGCAGGGGGAGTGGGAGAGGGAGAAGCAGGCTTCCCGCGGAGCAGGGAGCCCGATGCGGGGCTCAATCACAGGACCCTGGGATCATGACCCGAGCCGAAGGCAGACGCTTAAAGACTGAGCCACCCAGGCACCCCAATGGGATTGTTTTCTTAATTTCTCTTTGTGCTGCTTCTGTAGTGGTATGTGGAAATGCAACAGATTTCTGTACATTGATTTTATATCCTGCAACTTTACTGAATTCATTTAGCAGTTCTAGTAGTTTTTTGATGGAGTCTTTGGGTTTTCTATATATTCGTATCATCTCATCTGCAAAAAGTGAAAGTTTTACTTTTTCTTTACCAATTTGGATGCCTTTTATTTTTGTTGTTGTTGTCTGATTGCTGTGGCTAGGACTTCCAGTATTATGTTGAATAAAAGTGAAGAGAGTGGACATCCATATCTTGTTCCTGACCCTAGGGGAAAGGCTCTCAGTTTTTCCCCAATCGGGATGATGTTAGCTGTGGGTTTTTCATATATGGCCTTTATTACGTTGAGTTATGTTCCCTCTAAACCTACTTCGTTGAGAATTTTTATCATGAATAGATATTGTACTTTGTAAAATGCCTTTGTCTGTGTCTATTGAAATGATCAGATGGTTCTTATCCTCTTATTGATGTGATGTATCAATAAGACTTCTGTTTGTTTGGAGTTTTTTTGCTACTGATTCAATTCTTTGCTGGTTGTCTGTCTATTCAGTTTTTCTATTTCTTCCTGATTCAGTCTAGGAATTTATCCATTACTTCCAGGTTGTCCAATTTGTTGACAGATAGTTTTTTATAATATTCTCATATAATTGTTTGTATTTTTGTGGTGGGGGTGGTTATTTCTCCTCTTTCATTTGTAATTTTATCTATCTGAGTCTTTTCTCTTTTTTTCTTGATAAGTCTGGCTTGAGGTTTATCAATTTTATGGATTTTTTTTCCAAAGAACCAGGTCCTGGTTTCATTGATCTGTTCTATTGTTTTTTTTAATTTCTGTATCATTTATTTCTGCCCTAATCTTTTTTATTTCCTTCCTGCTGGTTTTAGGTTTTGTTTTTCTAGCTCCTTTGGGTGTAAGAGTAGGTTGTTTATTTGAGATTTTTTTCTGCTTCTTGAGGTAGGCCTATATTGCTATAAACTTCCCTCTTAGGACTTTTTTTGCTACATCCCAAAGGTTTTGGACCTTGTGTTTTCATTTTCATTTGTTTCTATATACTTTTTAAATTTCTTCTTTTATTTCCTGTTTGACCCATTCATTGCTTATTAGCATGTTATTTAACCTTATTATATTTGTGATCTTTCCAAATTTTTTCTTGTGGTTGACTTCTAGTTTAATAGCTCTGTGATCAGAAAAGATGCATTGTATGACTTCAGTCTTCTTGAATTTGTCAAGGATTGTTTTGTGGCTTAATATGTGATCTATTCTGGAGAATGTTCCATATGTGCCTGAAAAGAAGGTGTATTCTCCTGTTTTAGGCTGGAATGTTCTGAATATATCTGTTAAATCCATCTGGTCCAGAGTGTCATTCAAATTCATTGTTTCCTTGTTGATTTTCTGTTTAGATCATCTGTCCATTGATGTAGGTAGGGTGCTAAAGTGCTCTACTATTATTGTATTATTATCAGTTAGTTCCTTTATTTTTGTTATTAACTGATTTATGTATTTGGGTCCTCCCATGTTGGGTGCATAAATATTTACAATTATATCTTTTTGTTGGATTGTCCCCTTTCTTATTATATAATGTCCTTATTTGTTTGTTGTTACAGCCTTTGTTTTAAAGTCTATCTTGTCCAATGTAAATATTGCTACTCCAGCTTTCTTTTCTTTTCTTTCCCTTTTTTTAAGATTTTATTTATTCATTTATTTATTTACTTATTTTAGAGAGAGAGAGAGAGAGCACAAGCAGGGTGGGAGAAAGAATCTCAAGCAGACTCCACGCTGAGCCTGGAGCCTCTGCAGGGCTGGATCTCAGAACCCTGAGCTCATGACCCAAGCCAAAATCAAGAATTGGACCCTCAGCCACCTGAGCCACCCAGGCACCCCATACTCTGGCTTTCTTTTGGCATCCATTTGCATGATAGATGTTTCTCCATCCCCACTTTTTTTTTTTTTTAAGATTTTATTTATTTATTTGACAGAGAGAGAGATAGCGAGAGTAAGAACACAAGCAAGGGGGAGTGGGAGAGGGAGAAGCAGGCTTCCAGCTGAGCAGGGAGCCCAATGTGGGGCTCGATCCCAGGACCCTGGGATCATGACCTGAGCCCGAAAACAGACACTTAACAACTGAGCCACCCAGGCGCCCCTCTCCATCCCTACTTTCAATCTGCAGGTGTCTTTAGGTCTAAAATGAGTCTCTTGTGGGCAGCGTATAGATGGGTCTTGTTTTTTTTTTTTAATCCATTCTGTCACTCTATGTCTTTTGATTGGCATGTTTAATCCATTTACACTCCAAGTAATTATTGCTAGATATGTACTTTTCGCCATTTTATTACTTGTTTTGTGGTTGTTTCTGAAGATTTTCTCTGTCTTTCTTTCTTTCATGGTTTACTGGTTTTCTTTAGAGATATATTTGGATTTCTTTCTCTTTATTCTTTGCATACTTATTAGTGGTTTTTGATTTGTTGTTACCATTAGGTTTGTGTGTAACATCTTCTGCATATAGCAGTGTAAATTAAGTTGATGGTCGTTTAAGTTTGAACACATTCTTCTCTCCTTCCTCCGTTTTAGGTATATATTGTCATATTTTACATCCTTTTATTTGTGAGTTCATTGACTGGTTTTTTACAGAAATATTCATTTTTACTGCTTTTGTGTTTCCTACTGTCATATTGTCACTCTTGGTCTTCCTTTCCACTCAGAGTCTCTTAATATTTCTTGCAAGGTTGGTTTAGTGGTCATGAACTCCTTTAGTTCTTGTTTGTCTGGGAAATTCCTTATCTCTCCTTCTATTCTGAATGATAAACTTTATCACTAGCAAATTGTTGGCTGCAGATTTTTTCCATTCAGCACTTTGAATATATCATGCCATCTCCTGGCTTAGAAAGTTTCTGCTGAAAAATCCCCTGATAACCTTATGTGGTTTCCCTTGTATGTTACTGTCTTCTTTTGTCTTTCTGCTTTTAAAATTTCTTAACACTACATTTTGCCAATTTAATTACAATATGTCTTGGTGTGGATCTGCTTTTGTCAGTTTTGGTGGGGGTTCTCTGTGCCTCCTGGATCTGGATATCTGTTTCCTTCCCCAGATTAGAGAAATTTCCAGCTATTATTTCTTCAAATAAATTTTCTATCCCCTTTTCTCTCTCTTTTGGGACTCCTATAATATAAATGTTATTACATTTGATGGAGTCACTGAGTTCCTTAAGTCTCTTTTCATTTTTGCACAATTTTTTTTCTTCTTTTGTTCAACTTGATTACATTCCATTACTGTGTTTTCTAGGTCATTAATTTGTTCTACTGCTTCTTCTAAACCCTGTTCATTGCATCAAGTGTGTTTCTGATCTTGCTTATTGTACTCTTCATCTCTGATTGTTCTTTTTTATCTCTGTGTTAAGGGTCTTACTGATGTCTTCCAGTCTTTTCTCAAGTCCAATGAATATATTTTTATGATTATTGCTTGAAATACGCCATCAGGCATGTTACTTATATCTCTTTCGCTTAGATCTCCAGCCATGGCCTTTTCCTGTTCTTTCATTTGGGTCAAATGTCTCTGTCTTCTCATTTTGTTTAAGTCTCTGTGTCTGTTTCTTTGTGTTAGAAAAGTCAGCTACGTCCCCTGTTCTTGAGGGTAATGGCCTTATGAAGAAGAGGTCCTCTAGTGCCCTGCCGTGTAGTGTCCCCTGTTCTCCAGGGCCTGGAGCTTCTGGGAGTGTCTCCAGTGTGTGTTGCATATGCTCTGTTGTTTTATCCCAGCCACTTCATCCTTTAGACGCATTGTCTGCAGAGGCTGTCTTTGCCTGCTGTGGGCAGTATTTGGTCCCTGGCCTGACTATGGTGCATTTTAACTAGGTGTGCTCTGGTCTACTTGTGAAATGAGACCTGTTGCCATCGCTATCAGAACCAAGGCTCTGCAAAACTCCCAGATTGAGAGATACGGTGTTGGCAGGGTTTTGAGCCAGACTTTTTGGGGAGAGGGACCCACCATGCTGGGACTGAGGCGAGTGTGACCAGGAAGGGTGGTTCCACTGGAGCATGGGGTGGAGGAGGTGGTGGGACTTGGTGTAAGCATGCTAAGTAGTGAGTGTTGGCACTGCACTGCCTCCCATAGGTAGTCCTGTGCTTTTGCTAAGGGGTGGGGGAGGGAAATCGCACCTTCCAATTCCTTTGTTCCTGGAGGGGCTCTCTGAATGCTGCCTCTCTGGAATGTCCTCTAGGATGAACAAATAACCTCCCCACCTTGTGACCCAGAATATTCTTGAGGTCACTGTTTCCATGCTATATGTCTGCAGGCTGTTTGCCCTGCCTTCTCTCCAACAGTGGCCCCAATCAGTGCCTTCAGGCTCTATCTGAGCCAAGCCCACTCACCTTTACAACTCCAGGCTTTAAGCCCTGCTGGTTGCAAGAACTCCCGAAATCCAGCCCCTCTCAATTTCCAAGCCAATTATTGTGGGAATTAGTTTTTCCCATGTACTCCCCTGTGTGCTAGTCTGTCTCTCACCCTTCTCTGCCACCACAGCTACCTCCCAACTGCAGTGGCTGATCTGTTTCTTTCTCAAACCATGTCTCTGCACATCCTACCTTCATTGATGTGGCCTCTTCTCTACCGTTAGTTGTACAGTTTGTTCTGCTAGTCTTAAGATTGATTTCTGGGGTATGTAGGATGATTTGAGAGTTATCTAGTTGTATTTGTGGGACGAGATGAGCCTCGGGTCCTCCTGCTCTGCCACCATCTTCCCATCCTGCATGATATATTGTTTCGCATCCTTTTACTTTCAACCTATTTGTGTCTCTTGTAGATAGCATATAGTGGAATCGTTTTCTGAAATCCATTTTTCCAGGTTATGTCTTTTATTTGGCATGTTTAAGCCATTTACATTTAATGTAATGGATAAAATAAGATTCATATCTGCCATTTTGCTATTTGTTTTCTATATGTTTTATGTGGTTTTTGTTCATGTAGTTCTCCATTAGTGCCTCCTGTTATGATAAATAGATATTTCTACTGTACCATTTTAATTTCCTTGTTTCTTTTACTATATATATTTTTTAGTTACTTTCTTAGTGGCTGCCCTGTGGTTTAATAAAAAACAATGTAGTTTGGATTAATACCAACTTAGTTTCAATAGTACATTAAAAACGTTGCTCCAATATAGCTCTTTCCTTTCTTCCCTCCTTTTTTGCTATTATTGTCATATGTATTACATGTTTAAACGTTATAAGCCCATCAACAGTTTTTAAAGCATTGCTTTATGCACTTGTTTTGTAAATCAGAATTAAAAAGGGGTACAAACAAAATATAGTGTCTTGTATATTTACCTATGTAGTTATCTTTATTAGTATTCTTTATTTCTTCATGTGGATTTGAGTTGCTGTCTATTGTCCTTTTATTTCAGCTTGAAGGACTCCTTTTAGCATTTCTTATAGGGCAGGTTGCTAGCAAAAATTCTGCTTTAAAGGGTGCTGGGGGGATGGGTTAGTCCGGTGATGGGTATTAAGGAGGGCGCGTATTACATGGAGTACTGGGTGTTATACACAAACAATGAATCATGGAGCATTACATCAAAAACTAATGATGTACTGTATGGTGACTAACATAACATAAAAAAAAAAAAATTCTGCTTTGGGGCACCTCGGTGGCTCAGTTGGTTAAGTGTCTGCCTTCGGCTCAGGTCGTGATCTGGGATCGAGCCCCACATGGGGCTCTCTGCTCAGCTGGGAGCCTGTTTCTCCCTCTCCCACTCCCCCTGCTTGTGTTCCCTCTCTCACTGTGTCTCTCTCTGTCAAATAAATAAATAAAATCTTTTTTTTAAAAATTCTGCTTTAATTTATTTGATAATGTATTTATTTCTCCTTCATTATTTGAAGCATAGCTTTGCTAGATATAAGATCCTTGACTGACAGTCTTTCTTTTCTTTCAGCACATTGAGTATGTTATTCAACCACCTTTTGGCCATGGTTTCTGACTAGAAACCATCTGTTAGTCTTTTAAGAGTTCCTGTACTTGATGAGTGGTTTTCTCTTGCTGACTTTAAGATTTTCTCATTGTCTTTCAACAGTTTGGTTATGATGTGTCTAGATGTGGCTCTTTTTGAATTTATACTGCTTGGACTTTGTTGAGCTTCTTGCATATGTACATTAATGTTTTCATCAAGTTTAGGAAGTTTTTAGCCATTATTTCTTCAAAGATTCTATCTTTTTATTGACATTCTTTATTTGACGAGGCATCATTTTCTCCTGTGTCCCTTTAATTGTTTAGATATGGTTTCCTTTAGTTCTTTGAATATTTATCTTTTTTTTTTAAGATTTTATCTATTTATTTGCCAGAGAGAGAGACAGCAAGAGAGGGAACACAAGCAGGGGGAGTGGGAGAGAGGGAAGCAGGCTTCCCACCGAGCAGGGAACCCGATATGGGGCTTGATCCCAGGACCCCGGGATCATGACCTGAGCTGAAGGCAGATGCTTAACGACTAAGCCACCCAGGCGCCCCTAGTTCTTTGAATATTTAATTGTTGATTTAATTTAATTTTAAAGTTAATTACTAACACTAATTATTGTTAATTAACATCTGGCATCCTCAGGGATGGTTTCCATTGACTGCTTTTTTTTCTCTACACGGGCCATACTTTGTTTCTTTATGTGTCTTGTAATTTTTTGTTGACAACTGGATATTTTACATGAAATAATGTGGCAGATATGTGGTAAGATATATGAACACCTTATTACACAGGTCTTCCTTTTAAGAACCTCTTGTTTGCCCTAACTTTTATCATTGCCTCAGCTAGCCATAATTTTAAATTGCTGTGGACTGTTTTCAGCAAACACCCTGAGGGAGCTGAGTCAGGTCAAACAAGAATAAGCTCTGTGGATGAAATTTTTCCAGAGAGCTGCCCAACAGTTCAAACAGTGACAGTTCTCCGGGAGTTTGGCTTTTTGTGGAACTCCAAACTTGGGTCTGCCCTTACTATGGCAGTAAGGCTGCTGATTTTCAAGACTAATGCTGAGCTGGGGAAAGAAGAATGAGAGTAGAAGTGAAAATAATAAAACTAGGGGGTGTCTGGGTGGCTCAGTCAAGTGTCTGCCTTCAGCTCAGGTCATGATCTCAGGGTCTTGGGATTGAGCCCCATGTTGGGCTTCCTGCTCAGTGAGGAGTCTGCCGCTCTCTCTCCCTGTCCCTCTGCCCTTCTCCCTGCTTGTGCTCGCCCTTTCACACACTCTCTCTCTCAAATGAATAAAAAATATCTTTAAAAAAAAAAAATAAAGCTAGCTGTTTTTAATGAGGTTCAGCCACTTTTCCTGAATAGGTCTTTCTTGATTGTTGTAAGCCTTATTGTAATTTCTAGAATTCTGAAAAAGTCAGTTTTTAACAACTTTTGCCAGTATACTTGTTGCATTTATAGAGGAGCAGAATTCCAGAAGTCCTTAGTCAACCATTCTAGAAGTGTAAGTCTCCTATATGTGCTTTTAAACCTAGTTGCTATGTCATGGGTGATGTTTTATTATGGACTGAGAACTGATTAAGATAGGAAGACAAGGAATAAGAATGACTGAACAATTATCTTAATGAAGAATGGTGGTAATAAGTCAGAAATGTGCCAGATACATCAAGAATGGTATTAGAATAAAAATTATATGTTGTATTTCAGATTTGGTCCATTCTGCCTGTTCTGTTTCCTAAGAATATCTAGAAGAGCCTGGGGTGCCTGGGTGGCTCAGTAGGTTGTCTGTCTTGGGGAGCTGGGTCATGATCCCCAGGTCCTGGGACTGAGCCCCACGTCAGGCTACTGAGCTCCCTGCTCAGTGGGGAGCCTGCTTCTCCCTCTCCCTTTGTCTGCCACTCCCCCTGCTTGTGCTCTCTCTCTCTCTCTCTGTCAAATGAATAAATAAAACCTGGAGAAAAAAAAATATTTAGAAGAGCCTTATAAAGCATACCTAAGGTGATTAAGGAGAAAAAGGAACTCATATACAAGGACAGATTAAAATAATTCTAGAAGGAAAGACTGAGAGAACTCAATCCAAAATTCATGAAATTACAAAGACTATGCATTTAAGATATCAATTTTTGGACTTAATTATAGAATAATAGACAAACCTTAAAGTTTGATGAAGGCTAATATAAAATAATAAAAGGAAATAACATTTTAAAAACATATTTTTAGAATTTCTCCCAAGAAATGGGTGAGGCATAACACCTGAAAGTATAATTAAATTTTTGGACTTTAGATCTATGAATGGTTTTTAAATTTTTAGTATTTCTTGGGGATACATCAAGGAGATTCTGGAAGCATTTATAGTCTTTTTCTGAAACATTCTTCGGTGCACCATCTGGGACTAAATGATGTACTAGATGGATACTGATCTAATTCAGTGTAGCATTTACATTTTTAGGATGATTAGTATTATATACTTATAATTATTCATGTAAAAGTGTTTTGTGTCTTTTTCTTTTAGGTATGTAAAAGAAGGAGATACAGTGTCTCAGTTTGATAGCATCTGTGAAGTTCAAAGTGATAAAGCTTCTGTTACTATCACTAGTCGTTATGATGGAGTCATTAAAAAACTGTATTATAATCTAGACGATATTGCCTATGTGGGAAAGCCATTAGTAGACATAGAAACGGAAGCTTTAAAAGGTATTGTAAATGTGTTCATCTATTCTGCCAAATTGATTATTGCTGTCCTTTTGTTATTGGGTACCAATTAAAAGAGGTGTTAACTTTTAATAACTTAAAGGATTTAATTTGGTGGTTTAAAAACTGAAATTAGGAAAATAGAAAAGATCCTCTGTGATGCATGATTATCTTCTGACCAGTAACCATGTTAGAAACATATACATTAACACTTAATTTATCTGGAGGCCTGCCTTCTGGAAACCTTGGTGTTCAAAGAATCAACAGGCTTTCTCAGGAATTAAAGATTCAGGCCTTGAATCCTAGTCACTAATAAACAAAAACTGGAGCATGTGAAGGATTAAATGTAACAGTGGGATCGTTCTGTTTGCCTTTGATTCAAAAACAAAAACACTTGGGGTGCCTGGCTAAGTCAATCAGTGGAGCATGCAACTCTTGATCTTTGGATCGTGAGTTTGAGCCCCATGTTGGGGATAGAAATTACTTTTAAAAATTTAAAAATTAAATATTAAAAAAAAAACCTGACACTCTCATTGGTAATGGTTATGAAAGCCAAAGTTCCTGAAGAGAACTGGAAGAGAAAAGAAGGAAAATCATAATGAAAAGTGAAGAGACTAGCATTCAGAAGAAGCAGCGACCGTGGAACTTAGAAGCAGTAGATGTCCTGACAAAAGTGAATCCGTTGTGAAAATGTTTCAGAGGAAAACTAAAACAGTAGGCTTTCCCAGTGAAGGCAAACTGCTGGCTTTCTACCCCAGAAGTTCCTTATGTGGCATTGTTGTGATACACTAAAGTTACGTCATCTAGGAAACAGCTTTGCCATCAGGGGTTGGCTGGGGGGGGATGGGGGGGCGTGGCATAAGTTTTGTGATGCCACCCTAAGCCAGCAATATTTCACATATTTCAGGGCTGAAATAGACATTTTAGTAGTGTAATTCAAAAGTACAGAAGAAGTCTGAATTACGGTGGCTGGTTGACTCATAGTTCTACAGACTCTATCATTAATAACAACAGCAACACCTAATGTCACAGTCATACTTCACAGTTTATAAAAAGTTTCACCATTATTTTATTTATCCTTACTTGTGAAGTATTTCAGTTTAACAAATGAAGAAACTAAACCTATAGAGGTTGGGCTATTTGCCCAATGGTCAGTGACAGAACCAAATTTAGATCTCGATGGCCTGTCTTTGTCCAGAATATTTTACACTATGACATGCTGCCTCCAAAAGTTGGAAGATGGCCTATTGAAGCCTTATTATTTATTAATCTCTACTATAAAAGCAGGATATGCACGTTGTAGCAAGTTATAAAATGCAGAAAACCAAAAATAAGAAAATGAAAACATTCCTGCTACTCAGAAATCACCACTCTTTAACACATTAGTGTTTATCATTCCAGATATTTTTCTAAGCACACACATATGCATTGAAGTAGTTTTACCAAAGTAGTGTATTGTGCTTACTGTATTCTAATCTGTTTGCTTAACTAGATATGTATTTTTGTGACAATACATTTTCATTTTCTCTGATAATCAGACTGTATTTAAATTTCCCCAGTTGCCCCCAAAGTGTCCTTGAAATTTCAATTGGTTTGTTCAAACTGGGGTCCAGTATGGCACTAGACATGGCCCATGGTCTCTTTTCACATGACTCATACTCTTTCCCATTTTGTTTCGTGACACTGACTTGTAGACAGGACTGTGTCATTTGTTTTGCAAAATGTCACATCTTTGGGATTTGTCTTGTTGCTCCTTCATGGTGGTGTTGGCTTGTTCTTACCATTCTTATAGTTCCTGTAAACTGGAAGCAAGTTTCAAAGGCTAGGTTCAAGTCAAATATTAGGCTAGAATACATCATGGATCACATTGTGTACTTCATATAGCTTCACATCGAGACACACATAACATCTGGATGACCTGCTATGGTGACGCTAAGTTTAAACGGTGAATTAGGATAATGATACCCTTGCCCCTCCATTGCTGTTCTGTTTTACCTTTTGCGACCTGAAAGTTATCTATGTGGTGTTACTTTGGCATTATATAGTTTATAGTCATTTGAGAATGCTTGCCTAAATCAGCACTTGCTTTAGGGGTTGTGGAATGATGATTTTTCGATTCTGTCATTCTTTTTACATTATTAGCTGGCATTATTCCGTAAAGTGGAGCTTCACCCTCATCAATTGGACCCATTAGTTACTCTGAAATACAGTTCCTACTGGAAAGACAGAATAAATGCTTAATTCTTTTCCCTTACCAAGGCGTTTCTTTTAATAGTGATACTAAATTTCCAGCTTTCTCTTTGTGTGTATTCAGTTGATTTGCTGTGTTAAATCTACTATAATCGTTCTTTTTCATGCTGAAATTGTTAATAGGAGTGACCCTTTCAGGGTGGCTTCTGTGTGTCCTTTTAACATGACCCTGTTAATTTTCAAAAGCTTCCTTTTGGCATGAGAAGATAATTGGGACTCACCTTGTATGTTCCCTACCCGAGATCTGGAATTATCCATTTCTTCAGGGCTCTTGTTCCTTTTAATGTGGAGTGGACAAGAGACCATAATCTAGGTAGTAGAGGTGCTTCCTATTATCTTGATTCCAAATTTCTATTGAAAGGCATGATTTAGGAATATTAAAAATGAAAAAGAATTTACCTTTTAAAATTACCTGAAACACAAAATTATTTTGATGGATCAGTGACTTTTTAAATTATTATTATTGGGGCGCCTGGGTGGCTCAGTCGTTAAGCGTCTGTCTTCGGCTCAGGTCATGATCCCAGGATCCTGGGATCAAGCCCCGCATCGGGCTCCCTGCTGGGCGGGAAGCCTGCTTCTCCCTCTCCCACTCCTCCTGCTTGTGTTCCCTCTCTGGCTGTGTCTCTCTCTGTCAAATAAATAAATAAAATCTTAAAAAAAAAAATTATTATTATTATTATTAAATTAGGACCTAAAAAGGCAAGAGGGTTATTATACTCTGGGCACAAACTGAGAGCACTGAATCCTAACCACTAGACCACCAGGGAGCATCAGTCTGGGCACAACTTGAGACAAGCAAAGACGCTGAACACTCTTATGGATATCATTAAATTAGAACACCCAGTCAAGTGCTCTAGACCACATTAGATACTAATCTAAGCCATCCAAAAAAATGAATTATTTATATGAACAAGCAAACAATTGAGACTTATGGGGTTTTTATTGTTTGGTTTTAGAGTTTATTTTGGCATTTCCAATGAGATTCAACTTAATAAGTCTTATTATATAGCAAAATACAAAGTCGAACTATTTCAGGGTAGGGTTGTTTTTTTCTAGAGAATTGTTTCACAAAAATTAATCTCCTATGTAGCATGAATGAATCTCAAAAATGTATGCTGAGTGAAAGAAAACAGGCAAAAAAGAGAACATGCTGCATGGTCTATGTACATAAAATTTTAGAAAATGCAAACTAATCTATAAGGACCAAAAACTGACGAGTGGTTGCCTGGGTATAAGGAATCTCTTGGGGGTGGTGGATATGTTTCTTATCTTGATTGTGGTGATGGTTTATGGGTATATACATATTTCAAGTTACCAAGTTTTATATTTTATGTATGTGCAGTTTATTGTATGTCTGTAAAAAAATGAGATTGCTTAGATTATGTTCAGAATAAAAATTATCTGTTAATATTCCTCATAAAGAGCTGATCATTTGCTAGCTATTCTGTTTTGTTTGCTAGTCAGAGTGTAATCTGAACAATTATCTTACATTGTAGTTTTATTTTGCATGTGTACCTTTTTGCTCTTATATTTACGTTTTATTGTATTTTTTTACTATAAGAATAAACTATGAATCATAACCTATATATAAGCAAACCTATAGAACAGTAAATTCAATTTAATAAGACATTTATATATGACTCTCTTTAATTTTAGAAATGGGAAAGGTTTCTAAATATTTTGTATACCTCTTAAGCAAGAATTTGTAATAATATTCAATTTGTTTATATTGTTTTTTGCTTTAGTGCTAGTAAAATGAATTACACTATATACAGTACTGCTATACTGTATTATACTATGCTATACTGTAATTATACTATATTGTACTATAGAAAATTACCAAACAAGAGATCTTTTAGAAGTATAAGATACATTATTTCCATTTTACAGGGGGAAAATAATTATAGCATAGAACTATCAAGGGTATAAGAGATCAAAACTAGACATCTTAATAGTAGTATTGGAAATTAATCCTGTCTTCCAGTGCTTGTTTAAATGATATTCTGTGGTACTGTCTTTTGTAACATGGTGTTGGTGTCTGCTTTTCAAGGCCAGAGTATCAGGATAATTCTGAGAAGGGAAACTATTTGTGATGTCCAAGTCCTACCTGTGAGTGCTTCGACTGTAGATAGACCTCTACTTGAAAAGAGCTTACTGGACTCACTTATGCCACCTTGTATGTGTGACATTTAGAAGGCATAACTGCTGTGCTCGCTTCAGCAGCACATTTATTACAAGACATATACTGTTAAAAAATATGTATTACAAGTTGAAATCCAGTTATTTAATATTATCAAGATTATATCAAAGCTATTCCATGTCTCAGTGTGTTATCTGCTGGAAACTCAGTTTTAAGTATATTGCCATGCATTCTTTTTACAGCTAACTTGGCTTTCTCTAGTCTATTTCACAAAGTAAGATGGTTCCTCACTTCTTTAAATAACTGAACTTTTTTATACCAACTTCTCAAAATCATTTGAGGGGAATCATTAGTTGTTTTTTTTTTTAACTGTATATGTTTTACTCCTTCCTAAAGTGAGGGTATTGAGTATAGCCTAGAATCTTTTTTTGATTCTGCACAAACATGCTAATGAACATTTATTATTCTGGAAACAATACAATTCTGCATCTGGCTTTTGGTTTTTCAGCCTACTCTATGAGTATCAGCTCCATTCTGCATCTAGAACACTGGGACTGAATTTCTAGCACTGTTCATATGCATATTTATGAAAATCTGCT
The DNA here is from genome assembly GCF_011800145.1 of Mirounga leonina. NCBI lineage: Eukaryota > Metazoa > Chordata > Mammalia > Carnivora > Phocidae > Mirounga > Mirounga leonina. Next base: position 10,678,893 of record NW_023270447.1, read on the forward strand.
ATAACAACATAAACTAGGTGTCCCACAGAGTCTATAATCTATTTTTTTAAAGATTTATTTATTTAGATAGAAAGAGCATGAGTGGGAGGGGCAGAGGGAGAGGGAGAGAAAATCTGAAGCAGACTGTGCTGACCCCAACATGGGGCTCGATCTCAGGATCCTGAGATCATGACCTGAGCCAAAACCAAGAGGCAGAAGTCTAATCAACTGCACCACTCACGCACCACCCCACAAAGAATTTATAATATTAAAATGTTTACCAGGATTAATACAGTGTTCTGAGTTAAAGAAAAGCTCTTTCAGGGGTGCCTGGGTGGCTCAGTTGGTTGAGTGTCTGACTCTTGATTTTGACCACGTAGGGCTCTGTGCTAAGCACGGAGTCCACTTGTCCCTCTCCCTCTGCTTCCCTCCCCCCCTCAAATAAATAAATGAATAAATAAAATCTTAAAAAAAAAAAACTTTGACATAAAACCATTCTAAGAATATAGCATGTCATTTAATTAAATTAAACTAAATACATAAATTGCAGAGTGTAATGCCTGGGCATAGTAAGTGGACATGACGGTAGCTATAACTTAGTTTTTGTTCAGCCAGTTGTAGACTGAACTGATTGAATTAGCTGTTTCAATAATTTGATGTGAAAAAGAAAATACAGTGGGATCTCGTTGGTTTGAGTATCATCAGTTCTCAACTTACGATCATTTATTTAGGACCTAAACTAAAGTTTACATTTGTTCTACAAGGAAAGGTCTTCCTAAGCAGTTTTGCAGAGAGAAAAGTTTAAAACTTTTTATGAAAACAAATTGTTTCAAACACCCTTGAGTGCTTTAGTATTTCAAAACATTTTCTCTACAAGAATTTCCCCAATTAAGTGAATTAATTGACTACTTAGTACTTAAAATACCTAAGAATATTGCAACTTCAGTTTTAATATTTTTACTGATTCAAATTACTTTCTTATTTAGTTAATCTGAAATAATAGTTCTATTATAAATTTGCATCACATGGGGAATTCTGGCAACATTGACAGTTTTCATGACAAAAAGTGCTTATTTACCAGAGTTCTTTTGTTCTTTTAAACATTTAAGTAAGGCTTTTAAAACTATATTCTAAATGCACTACTGAAGAATAAAATCCCACATATTAGAGTATAGTGCTAAATCCTGAAAATCACTTTACTTGGGGGAGAGTTATGAAATTTTAGGTTAACCTTAACTCCATCGCCCCTTAGAGTCTGTTTCTACATTGGTAAAATTGAGAAATATGCCCTGCATTCCTCTAACAGTGTTGTGATCATAAAAGGAGAAAATATGTATAAAAAAACTTAGAAAATGATTTAAAGTTCTGTGTAGTAAGGTGGTATTTTAGTGCTAAAGAGAGCTTTCTTCCAACAACTACCTGACTACTACAAATAATATATAATGTAATATCAGAATGTTTTTCAGAAAGGTAACAGTAAATTCAATGATCTTTTGGAAATATATAACTTGGGTATTTCTGGGCATCTATACATTTCTCATATTCCAGCAAATACACATTAATTCAGGTTTTATTTGGAATTCCTACAATTGAATCCCCTTGGTTTCCTTTTGCATCTTAGTTCCTAATGCTCATCTTTCTTAGTAGTTTCTCCAATAACTTTAACAGATGTGGACAATACTACAGGGTTTCTCAAATTGCAACAAAACTATACCTTGAACAATAAGAGCTGTGTTCTAGCTTCTGTGACTGCCAAGAAAATTTACTAGGGTCGTGAACTAATGGAAACAGCACGGGGCAAGGCAGCCCTAGGAATGAATCCCAGCTCTTCACTTTCTTAGCTGTGAGAAGTTAAGCCAGTCCTTTCACCTTTCAAGTGTCAAATTTTTTTAATCCATAGAATGGGATAATAACACCTATCTTACATAGTTGGAGTGCAGATTAAATTATGATATTGCATATGTAGTGCAGTATTTGACATATAATAGGTCCTTGTGGGGGAGGAAAAATAATTATCCCACTAACCTTCTGAGTTCTTAGCTGAGACTTCCTATAATAAAAGACAGATTAACAAGAGAAAAATAGAAGTTTATTAACACGTATACTTCATCTACACATGGGAGACACCCAGGGAAAGCTGAGTAACTCAAAGAGGTGGCTTTAGAGTTCAGGCTTAAGTATCATTTTGATAGGGAATGAGGAAGTGGGATGTTGGCTTCTTAGGGGAGAGTAAATAGTTTTTCAGGAAGATGAATGGGTCCTTAGAGAACAGATGGGAGGTATGACAATTTGGGCCAAAGTTTGAGTGTAGTGCTGATTTCTAGTCCCTCCTATGATGGGAGTCAATCTTCCCTGGTGGATGAAACTCCTGGGGAAGGGATTTATGACAGTTGAGTTCCTTCTGGAAGATCTGTCTTTAGGCACATGAGAGTTTAGGGAATGCCTTTCCCAGCATTTGCTGTTTTTCAGGTGCCTACAGTTCAAAATAATCAGTATACAAAAGTGTCATGTTTGGGGTGGCATACTCTGCTACCCTACATGCTCAATACAAGTTTTGTTTTGTTTTGCCTTCCTCACCCTTAGGGGATCTTTGAGAGCTCCACTGGGCCAGTTCATAGACCAGTGAGGAGGAATGACGAGATTATCTTTCCATAGGTACAGCAGTGAAGAATTGTTATTTGCTTTGAATGGAATGTCAGAGCAAATTCAGTTGCCTGCTTTCAGAGGCTTAGTCTCTAATTCATTCATTACCACAGAGATTTCTGCTGTACAGCATGGATTTCCAAGTATCAGACAATTAAATGCTCTCAAAAACTTTTTTATTTTTGGTTGCAGGAATACATGCTAATAGCCTGGGGTAGTTTTTCATCTATCTAGATTTAGAGAATAGACCAACCAAATTAGCATTAGCCATGAAAATAAAATCTTCCACAGCCTTCCTTAAGCCGTGTTCAAAGCAGAGAAAAATGTTACATGCTTTATTATTTTAGGAAAGCGTTTTAAGATTGTCACAGATTTTTTATATGATTTTTTCATGTCATTTGCCTCACATTTGATTCTTACTCTATACTATTTGTAAGTATAAATGAGAAATTTATTAGGGAAGTGTTTAAAATATAAAACGTTTAAAAATTTATTGAAGAAGCTCTCATTTTTTAACTTGTAGCTGCTGCATGATTCTAACAGAAATGAAGTAAACACCAGGTAATAATAAACATTCCACAGCACTAGGTGCCAATACCCCCCTCCTCCCCGCCCCGTTTGTTTCCCATTGTGAAGTTGTGTCTTCCCACTTTGAAGTAGCCTGACTAGTATGCTTTTGATTATATCTTTTAAGTTGAATTTATTTATATATTATAAGCCATGAAGCTTGTTTTTATTTTTTAATATTTTCAACTAAAGAGTAAAATTTCACCTTGTTGACCAGATTCAGAAGAAGATGTGGTTGAAACTCCTGCTGTGTCGCATGATGAACACACACACCAAGAGATAAAGGGCCAAAAAACACTGGCAACTCCTGCAGTTCGCCGCCTAGCAATGGAAAACAATGTGAGTTGTCTTAATATTTAAGTGTGAGGTTACCTAGAAAATACACATTTGTATCAATGAAAAGTTAGCCAACTATTCCATGAAGAGATGGCTCAAGGTGAGGTTAGAGAAAAATGATAATGTGTGTTACTAAAAAGTGATTGTTGCAGAAAAGCACCAGTGAGAAACAAGAAATTGCAAACTTACTACTTACATTAATTGAGCAGTGTGGTTTTATTATTTTTCCTTAGAGCCTAATAATAGTCAGGGCTACCATCTATTGCACATTTGTAAATCCTAGTGTCTTAGATCAGGTCCCCTAGAGGCCAGCTTGAGGCAGGGATTTGGATGCATGTGATGGATTGGTTGAGGGAAGGAACAACTTTTCTGGGAATGAGGGAAGCAGACAGAGAAAGGAAGAGAAGGGAAATGGGCTGGGCAAGCATGTGGTCTCAAGGATCTGATCCAGTGGGGTTAGGGAAAACCATTGAAATTGTACTGACTTGAGACATGGAGACCAGCCTTTTGAATTCCCTCTTATCAGTCCGTCATTTGTGCTTATCCCGGGCTAGGTGGCTCCCAGGTACTGAAATCAGTATGTACACATTATCTCATTTAATTTTTACAGTAATGCTGTAAGTTATGGGGGCTCTTTGGAGACTTGGAGAGGTGAAGTAACAGGTCCAGGGTCACACAGCAAACACAGTGGTGGAGCTAGGATTCTGTATTGAGGCTCTGTGACTCCAAAACCAGTACCCTTAATCATGATATACTGCCTCAACAATGATTGCGTCCATTACTTAAGCATATATGAGTCAGACACTGTGTACACACACATTCTCTCTAATCTTCACAGCCATCCTGCAGGGTAGTTTGGATTATCCCCATTTTGCAAATGAGAAAGGGCAGAGAAGTTGATTAATTGCCTCAAATCAAGTAAGTAGCTGAACTGGGGATTTGAACACATCTGTTATTTTTCAAACTTGGGTTCTTTGCACTACACCCCATAATGCAGGGTTTTTGTCTGTTTTTTGAGAGAGGTAGTTAAGTTACAGTGGGAAAAAACAAAAGCGTACATTTTAGAAATATGTAATGAGTCATTAAAATGTTCATATCCCTTCAGTCACTTATCCTACCATTGGGAGACTATCCGAAGGAAATAATTTAGGATACATTCTTCCAAGTGTTTTATATAGTCAAAATGAGAAGGCATATACGGGTTCAAAATGAGGGATATGCTTGGGTAAATTATGTTAAAGATTTTATTTATTTATGAGAGAGAGAACAGGGGGAGGAGCAAAGGGAGAGGGATAAGTAGACTGCCCTGAGCACGGAGCCCAGCGTGGGGATCGATCCCAGGACCCTGCGATCAAACCAAGAGTCGGGGCACTCAACCAACTGAGCCAACCCAGGCGCCCCTGGGTAAATTATGTTTTAAACCCTTAATGAAAATTTATTTAGTGATTAAATGTGTTCAAATATGAAGACTATTTAGCATAATAGAAAATAGAAATAATGTGGAACACTACATTGGTAAGGGCATGAGATGAAAGATTGATGTTATGTATTACTTTGAAAGTTATAAAGTATTTTACTAATGTTTTTCTTAATTATATAGAAAAACTACTGGGGTACCTGAATGGCTCAGTCGTTAAGTGTCTGCCTTCGGCTCGGGTCATGATCCCAGGGTCCTGGGATCAAGCCCCACGTCGGGCTCCCTGCTCTATGTAGAGGCTGCTTCTCCCTCTGCCGCACACCCCCCTCATGCTCTGTCTCGCTCTCTCACTGTAGCTCAAATAAATAAATAAAATCTTAAAAAAAAAAAAAAAAAGCAAAACTACCTGTAGCAATGCATGATTTTGCTTTCCTATACCATTTCTTTCTTTCTTTCTTTCTATTTATTTATTTATTTATTTATTTATTTATTTATTTATTTGAGAGAGAGAGAGAGAGAGAAACAGCATGAGAGGGGATAGGGTCAGAGGGAGAAGCAGACTCCCCGCTGAGCAGGGAGCCCGATGTGGGACTCGATCCCAGGACTCCGGGATCATGATCTGAGCCGAAGGCAGTCGCTTAACCAACTGAGCCACCCAGGCGCCCCTATACCATTTCTTAAAGATGTATCTAATAAGTAGAAGATTTGTATAATTACCAGAAATTACTAGATTACTTACTATAAATTACCTTTTCTTTTTTTGCAGTTTACGTATTTATGAATTGAGTTTGTTTTAAAATTAAAAACCAGTGTCATTTAGTTATTTGAAATTACCTAAAAATTATTTAAATCCTCAGTATTCTTTGTTATAAACTAAATGTTTGATATGATAAAGTCCTTTATTCTTCTGAAGTCATCCTTAGAGAAGCACTAACAAATGATGCAGGATTTAACCCTGAGAAATTAATAAACACACAGTAAGTATGAGGCTATCATCTAAGCTTATTTTTATTTAAGCAGAATTAAATTTAATGAGAATACTTTATCTCTGTACCAAACATAGAAGGGGATTAAATAAAGCCAGATCACAGTGTTTCCAGAGAATCATGAACGTTTTAGGTTCCTGGACCCAGTTCCAATGTGTATTTTGGGGCTGGGGATGGTTCCCACAACAACAAGCAATTCTCTGGACACCAACTGGGTAGCTACAATTCAGGTCAGTTCTGACACAGTCTGTTGCTAGTGTCAGAATTGGCAGGTTAGTGATTCATTCCTGCAAGACTGCCCACCCTCCCCCACAACACTTGAGATGCTCAGGTGATAACCTATGCCTCTGACCAGCTGGCTACAGACAGGAGTTTCCATTGACCCCCCTCCAACTCAGCATGCCAATCGCAAGCCTGGTTATTACCTGTACTTCTGACCTATTGGCTATGGATGAGAGGTCCCCACAATCCCCTCTTTGGGTTTGATTAATTTGCTAGAGCAGCTCACAGAATTTAGGAAACCCATTTATTCACTAGATTACCGATTTATTTTTTTTTATTTTTTATTTTTTTTTAAGATTTTATTTATTTATTTGAGACAGAGAGAATGAGAGACAGAGAGCATGAGAGGGAGGAGGGTCAGAGGGAGAAGCAGACTCCCCGCCGAGCAGGGGGAGCCCGATGTGGGACTCGATCCCGGGACTCCAGGATCATGACCTGAGCCGAATAGATTACCGATTTATTATAAAAGAATACAATTCTAGAACAGCCAGGTGGAGGGACAGAGGGCAAGGTATGTGGAAAGAGGCATAGAGGTTCCATGCCCTCTCTGGGTGTGCCACTCTCCCCAAATCTCCATGTGTGCACAACCTAGAGGCTCTCTAAACCCAGCTCTTTTGGGTTTTCTTTGAAGGCTTCATTACATAGTCATGACTGATTAAATCATTGTCCATTGACAACTGATTCAACCTCCTACCCCTCCCCAGATTTGGAGTAGGGGTACTGAAAGTTTCAAACCTCTTATCACAAGATTGGTTCCCCTGGCAAGGAGCCTCCATTTTTAGTTCCCTAAGGGCTTTTCAGAAGTTCATTAACATAACAAAAGAGACCTCTTTTCCCAGGTCCTTTCAGGGGTTTTAGGAGCTCTGTGCCAGAAATGGGGAGGAAGACCAAAAGTATACTTATTATAAATCACAATCTCACAATGAGTATCTAGTGGAAAGTGGAATTATGTCATTTATTATTATGTAGAAACAATAAGGGGTGCCTGTGTGGCTCAGTCGATTAAGCATCTGCCTTTGGCTCAGGTCATGATCCCTGGGTCCTGGGATCAAGTCCCTGTTGGGCTCCCTGCCCAGTGGGGAGTCTGCTTCTCCCTCTCCTTTTGCCCCTCCCCCTGTTCATGCTCATGCTCTTTCTCTCTCAAGTAAATAAAATCTTTAAAAAGAAAAACAAAACAAAAGAAACAATAAAACATATATTTGACACTTAACTTGGGCTGAGAAACTCACAGTAATTTACTCAGTAAAATTAATTTCAGTGTTTTGTACTTAAACAACCGTGAGAAAAAAAACTAAGAGAACTTTTGTATGATGATTATTTTAACTGTTACTAGTTTAGTGATGGCCAAGTTGTCTCGAATATGCTATAAAGGCATGTACATGAGTTGTGTCTTTCCATGGTGTCAGCTTTCTTCAATCACAAAGCAAGGTTAACATAATTGTAAAGCAAGTTCAGGATTCCAAAACTCAATGACATTTTACTACACATTTAACTTGGCTTCATACATGTCACACAAAACAAATTATAAATATAAAGTCACACAACAAACAAGATACAGTAAGGGGTAAGAAGTTAGTTAACACACCAAACACCAAGTCAGTCCCTGAGTGCACGGTTGAGGTGAGGACTCCGTCTGGTCTGGGTCAGCGCTTGGCACATGCTGCTTACGATGTTTGGGCAGTGGAGGATCTCTTATGTTCAGAAATCAGTTGGGTGAAACTGGTGGCAGTTGCCTTTTTAACGCAGTCAGATGTGAAGGGTCAGCATCTGGAGAGTCTGTTTGCTACAGAGGCCTAACCTTTTTAAAGTTTAATTAGTCTTGGTCCTTGGCAGGCCTCTTCTGGTTCTAATGACTACTAGTTACTGGTTCTTCCAGGTTTGTATGACCTTACAGATTGTCTCCTTAGTACTGCACTAGTTTTGGTGATTTCTGGTCTTAGCTGCAATGCCTTTGACTGCTTATGCCACTGCTTGACATGAGCGAATCCATCTAGCTCTCTACAAAAGGTCAGAAACATTGGTCTACATTTGCTTATAGTGTTTAATTTTCCGATCTTATATAGTCTCCAAAAGTTAAAAAAAAAAAAAAAATCTAATAAGAACTATGCAAGAAGTTTAAAAATAGTTGACTGTTTATAAAATATAAGTTTTCATAGGTATGGATTATATACAATGCACATACTGCATTGTTACCACATGGGCAAATGAACAGTATATACAAAAGTAACAAATGATTACATACGGAGGGTAACTGTAGTTTATAGCATTCTATTAAGATAATAAAAATGTTATTTCCTTATACAAATTTATATTGGGCAGAGATTATTTTTACCTTCAATTGATTAAATTCCATTTAGAGGGGTGCCTGGGTGGCTCAGTCGTTAAGCGTCTGCCTTCGGCTCAGGTCATGATCCCAGGGTCCTGGGATCGAGCCCGGCATCGGGCTCCCTGCTCAGCGGGAAGCCTGCTTCTCCCTCTCCCACTCCCCCTGCTTGTGTTCCCTCTCTCACTGTCTCTCTCTGTCAAATAAATAAATAAATAAATAAGTAAATAAATGCCATTTAGAGACTTTAATGATGGATATATTTATTTCTAGATAGTTTTTGATGTAGGAAAATGTTGGGGTTCAGAGCAAACAGTCAAGAAAGAATTCTTGAGACATCTTTGGTGCAAAAAGGTGGTTTTATTAAAGCTTGGGACAGGACCCATGGGCAGGAAGAGCTGCACTGGGGTCATGAGGAGTGGCTCATTATATACTTTCAAGTTGGGATGGGGTTTGGGATAGCGTGAGTCTCTAAGGAATTTTGGAAGCTAGGTTTCCAGGACCTTCAGGGGGCTAGCTATTGGGAAAAGGTTATTCATTACTGTCTAATAAAACCCTAGTCATGAGACCCTTCAGATGTGTATCAGTGGACCATGTGCTTGGGGGATGATTGCCAACATATATCTGAGGGGTAGAGATAAAGGAAGTTTCCAAAGGAATTTTTATATGTTAAAGACAATTTACAGGATCCTGGGGTCCGGATAATGTTAAGCTAAGATTGCCTTTTGCCCTTAGCAAAGTATTAACATCAAGGCAGCTGAGTTACTAGAGGAATGTCACTCTGCCTGTCTCAAAGACTTGTCAGTGGGCTGAAGGTAGTAAGGAAATTTAATTTTTCTTTTGCCTTTGTTTCCCACATTGGTTTTATTTTTTTATTTTTAACATTAAAATGTCTTTTTTTTTTTTTTTTTTTAGATTAAGCTGAGTGAAGTTGTTGGCTCAGGAAAAGATGGCAGAATACTTAAAGAAGATATTCTCAACTATTTGGAAAAGCAGACTGGAGCTATATTACCTCCTTCGCCAAAAGCTGAAATAGTGCCACCTCCACCAAAACCAAAAGACAGAACTATTCCTATACCAATATCAAAACCTCCAGTATTCATAGGCAAAGATAAAACAGAACCCATAAAAGGTAATAACAGTAATGTAAGGCACTACTACAAGTTATTTGGGGAAATTTTCCTCAAAGATCCAGGTATATAATATGGTGTTTTCAGTGCTTACTGAGGGGAAAGTTCAAATTCATCATACTTTTTTATTTATTTATTTATTTATTTATTTATTTATTTATTTATTTATTTTAAAGATTTTATTTATTTATTTTTTAGAGAGCGAGCGAGAGAGAAACAGCATGAGAGGGGAGAGGGTCAGAGGGAGAAGCAGGCTCCCCGCTGAGCAGGGACCCCTGATGCGGGGCTCGATCCCAGGACCCTGGGATCATGACCTGAGCCGAAGGCAGATGCTTAACCATCTGAGCCACCCAGGCGCCCCTCATCATACTTTTTTAAATGGTGAAATAATACAGTTTTTCCAGGAAATGTTTCAATTTCTACTCTTAATTTCTGTTGTTTTCTTTTTAAGATTTTATTATTTATTTGACAGAGAGAGACACAGCGAGAGAGGGAACACAAGCAGGGGGAGTGGGAGAGGGAGAAGCAGGCTTCCCACGGAGCAGGGAGCCCGATGTGGCTCGATCCCAGGACCCCGGGATCATGACCTGAGCCGAAGGCAGGTGCCTAACAACTGAGCCACCCAGGAACCCCTCTACTGCTAATTTCTGAAGAGCAATATGTTAGCAGTTTTCTTGGAATATAAACTTATATACTGATAATTGTTTTTATTTTTTGTTTTAAATATTTTATTTATTTATTCATGAGAGTCAGAGAGAGAGAGAGAGATTGAGGCAGAGGCAGAGGGAGAAGCAGGCTCCCTGCTGAGCAGGGAGCCCGATGCGGGACTCTATCCCAGAACCCTGGGATCATGATCTGAGCCGAGGGCGGACACTTAACCATCTGAGCCACCCAGGCGCCCCTAATTGTTCTTTTTAAAGACTCAGGATGTTACAAACATAATTTTTAGTCAGCTTCAAAATAACTAGCTCTGATTTGTTATTTATAAACTCTTAGGATGATTAACATCCAGAAGTGTGGCTTTGCAAGAAAGCCAGTAAGTAAATACATGGCTTGCATCCTTTTATACATTTTTTTTTTATATACTACAGCATTAAAGGCAGTTACCTCTTAATATCAGTACACTTGACACTGGGTACTATGCTGAAGTCAGTGCTCCAGCATTGGAATTAGTGTCTTTCAATTGCATAATGAAGATGGTAGGCTTGAGAGGGAGACTTTAGTTGAAAAAGTAAATGACATTAGAAAACCCTCAATTTTGGGCGTCTGGGTGGCTCTGTCATTGAGTGTCTGCCTTTGGCTCAGGTCGTGATCCCGGGGTCCTGGGATTGATCCCGGGGTCCTGGGATTAAGCCCCACATCGGGCTTCCTGCTCAGCGGGAAGCCTGCTTCTCCCTCTCCCACTCCCCCTGCTTGTGTTCCCTCTCTCGCTGTCTCTGTCAAATAAAATCTTAAAAAAAAAAAAAAAAGAAAACCCTCAATTTTAGTAAAAAGGTTTAAAGGATTTAAGAATTTTAAAAATATAGGGGCCCTGGGTGGCTCAGTGTCTTAAGTGTCCCATTCTTGGTTTCAGCTCAGGTCATGGTCTCCGGGTCATGAGATCAAGCCACCTTGGGCTCAGTGGGGAGTCTGCTTGAGATTCTCTCCCTCTGCCCCTCCGCCCACTGGGGCTTCCATGCTCTCTTGTTATCTCTCCCTCCCCCTCTCTCTCTCTCAAATAAATAAATAAACCTTAAAAAGAAAGAACTAAAAAATACATGTAAATTTGGGATGCCTGGGTGGCGCAGTTGGTTAAGCGTCCAACTCTTGGTTTCAGCTCAGGTCATGGCCTCTGGGTTGTGAGATCGAGCCTGCCTTGGGCTCCATGCACAGCGCTGAGTCTGCCCAGAGTTTCTCTCTCCCTCCCCCTCCCCCATGCGCACACTTGTGCATGTGCTCTCTCTCTCAAATAAATAAATCTTAAATGTATTTATATATATATATTCATTATATTTAATGTTTTCCAGGCTTTCACAAGGCAATGGTCAAGACCATGTCTGCAGCCCTGAAGATACCTCACTTTGGATATTGTGATGAAGTTGACCTTACTGAACTGGTTAAGTTAAGAGAAGAATTAAAACCCATTGCTTTTGCTCGTGGAATTAAACTCACCTTTATGCCCTTCTTCTTAAAGGTGAGATTTCATTCATTTCAAACAGGGCTTGAATAGGACATTAGAATTTTGTTTTGCAAATATGCAATATGTTAACTGTGGATTTAGATAAAAATATTACTTCTCACCATATCATATAGTTAGAAAAATGTACATGTGCACTATTTCTTTGTTTCTTAGCAATTTATAAAATTAAAATTTGTATCATATTTTTATTAGCTCATCTCTTTGAGCTAGATAATGGATTGTCTTGCCAGTTAAATAAAGCCTTTAATTCTGAAAGGATCACTCCAGCAAAATCCAGATTTGAACAATTACAAGACTTGGTATTGATCTTGCATATCACTGACCTGTATTCATTTTCATTTATTCAACAAACTTACATTGAGGGTCCTGGGAATTTTTTCTAGGCCTTGCGACCAGTATAAAACGAGACTGTCGATTGACCATAAGCAGCTCAGTGTCTAGCTCATATTAACAACCATTTATGAAGCGGGTATCATGTAGCAGACCATGTACTGAGCATGCTGTATACATCATCTCTTAATTCTCAGAATAACCCTGACATGCAGATATTGCTATTCCCACTTTCCGTTTAAGGAAATTAAGGCTTAGAGAAGTTGAGAAACTTGTCAAGGATATATAGCTAAGTGGAGAAGCTAAGTTTCCGGTTCTGGTCTGTTTTACTCAAAAATGCATACTGGTGTCTCTAAGTCCAGTGTGGCTTCCCTCCAGCCCTTTCTGCATACTGCACCAAGACGAATCTTCTATAAATGAAAGTACTATATTATGCCCTGATTCTTTCCAGTGGTCTCCTTCATTGTCTTCAGGTCAGTTGCTAACCCCCTGAATCTGGCATATAAATAGGATCGCAAGCCTCTGCTTCCTACCTCTCCAGCTTCATGTCTCAGGCACTCACTCACTCTCTTCTGGTCAGATTAAGCCTGCATAGTTGTTGGAATATGTGACTTCACATGAATTGCCTCCTCTTCCTTTGATCAAATACATGCACATCCTAAGTGCCAAATTCTGTTCAGGAATAGCCTCCTCCAGAAGCCTTCTGTGGCTGTCACAGTTTGAGTTAAATATTCCTGTTTCCCTTTGCACTTTATCTCAGTGCAGTGCGCAAGTGTTTGCTCCGTTTTCTCTTCCCTGCGTGCTGAGGCTCGTGGGGCACACACTGTTCTTTATCTCCAGCATTTCAGCAGCTACCCGAACAACTAAGTGATTGGTCTGTGAACATGAGATGTAATAGATGTCTATAAATGAGACATCTGGGCTGTATTTTTTTTTTTAAGATTTTATTTATTTATTTATTAGAGAGCGAGAGAGAAACAGCATGAGAGGGGAGAGGGTCAGAGGGAGAAGCAGGCTCCCCGCTGAGCCAGGAGCCCGATGTGGGACTCGATCCCAGGACCCTGGGATCATGACCTGAGCCAAAGGCAGACGCTTAACCATCTGAGCCACCCAGGCGCCCCTGGGCTGTATTTTAGCTATAGAATCATTTTTAGAGACACAGTCGTTGAAGCAGGTGGATGAAATCACCCTAAATTGTGTGCAAATGAGAAGAAAAGAAGGCTAGAGATTTTACGTCAGTGTTTAAGGGGTAGACAGAAGTGGATTTGGCAAAGACAGTGGAAGAGAGTGAATGGGATCAGTGGTAGGACGACAGAAAAACCAGGAAATTATCTCCGAGAGGCCAAAGTGTATCTCTTGCTGTATAACAGGCCACTCCCAAATTTAGTGGTTTGAAATAACAGCCATTTATTATTTCTCATGAGTCCATAGGCAAGCAGGGCCAGTCTGCTGATCTTTGCAGAGCTTACTTCTGTGTCTGCAGACAGCTAGTAGGTTGGTGGGGGTGGGCTAGTGTAAGATGGCTTTGGCAGGGATGACTCATTTCTCTCCCTTATGTCTTTCTCAGCTCCCCAGCATGTTAGCCTGCATGTGGTCTCATAGTACTAGCAGGGATGAAAAGTGGAAGCAAAAATGCTCCAGCACTTTTTCCAAGCTCTGCTGCATTACGTTTGTTCTTGTCTCATTGACCAAAGCAAGTCACATGACTGAGCTCAGAGTCAGCTTGCGCTGAGCACCACCAAAGGACATGGATACAAGAGAGGCATGAACCATTGGGGCCATTCATTCATCCTCTCACACCAAGAGAGAAGAAAAAAGTTGTGATGGGGGCACCTGGCTGGCTCAGTCAGTAGAGCATGTGACTCTTGATCCTGGGGGAGTGAGTTTGAGCCCCATGTTGAGTGTGGAAATTACTTAAAAATGAATTACAAAAGTTAGGATGGGAACAGGCTATTGGATTAGTAATTAAGAGGTCATGAATGGCCTGAGCCAGAGCTGATAGAATAAAGTATTGTTGAGGTAGAAGCTTGATTCCAGTTATTTGGTGGATGAATAGAAATCGAGGAAGAAGAGACACTAAAAGTATCTGGTAAAAGGCAGATGGAGCATAGGCACAGAGGGCAGGTATGGTGGTTGTTCAGGGTAGATTAAGGAAAGGTTCCATCTGCCCTCCTCCCCTCCTGGAAAAACTGGAACAGATCTGTAGGCTGAGGGAAAGAGCTGGAAAATGGAGAGTTAAAAATATGTGAGTGACAAGTGACAAAAACGTGACACTGGTGACGTCGGTTTAGAAGCAAGGAGAGACCAGCTTTTTAATATACTGAATTTGTTTTATTATCATTTGTCTTCATCGTTCCAGTCTGAATGAAATACCTGATCTTTATTTTGAAAATAAAATTTGAGTGTGCTTTATTTGTTTTAAAATGATATTTTTTCTGCTTGTGTAAGTTTCAGAACATTCAGAAAATACTATGTATTGTATAGGGAAAAAAATGACCTCTTATCTAGGGACACACACCCTGTTTTTTCTTTTACAAAATTTGGATTGCACTCAAAATACTGTTTTTATGTGTAACACTTAAACCTTAATTATGACTTTTTATATAAAGAAGATTTAAGTTATAGTTTTATATAAAGAAGATTTAAATGCTTAGTAAAACTTGCCTTAACTCTCTAGTTCAAGGAAATGATTTTTTTTCCGACCACTGACCCACAGACAAAAATAACACTTAACACAATGCATATAAAGAACTCTTAGTTGGACCAGATGAAGGCCAGGGTGGGGGGTGGATTTTAAGGACAATCTTAAGCATTTTTATTTACCTGTTTTTTAAATGTAATACAGGGCATGACAACCAAGTGCAATGTGTGAACTTTGATTAGATCCTGGATGGGCAGAACAACAGGTAAAAATAACATTTGGGAGACAGTTAGGAAAATCTGAATATGGACAGAAGAGGAATGGTACTGAGTAAGAAGAAAAAAAAGGAAAAAAGATGAAGGGAGAAGAAAGCAGAGGAGGGAATCATAAATGCTATCAATTTGGGGAGGTGGCCTATAAGTAAATGTTCACACCAGCTGTGCCCTTCACTTGGCCAAGGACACCAAGTAGAACACTAGCCTCTAATGGTCAGTGCCCTTGGAAACCCTTAGTGCTTGTTCTTTCGACACAGGGAAACAGCTTACCGCCTTTTTGTTTTAATTCAGCGTGTTTTTGAACTTCAAATTTGCTTCTCATGTAAGATTCTATGGTAAAATTCTTCTCATGTAAAATTTAGACATTTTGTTTGGTACTTTGGTCAGTCTCTACATTTATTTTGAAAATCTCCTTGATGTTGAAGCTGCCTGACGACTTTATCTTTTATTCTTAAGTGATTAGGGTTACCTAGTTCCACAGTGCTTGAAGGTAACATTGGGAGTAATATGCCTTGGTACATGAAGACTAGAAGTGAGGCCCAGTGTAAATAAGGGTTCTCTCCCTCCCTCACACCCTTTATTGCTTCCAATTCCCTTTCTGAGTTAAGAGTGCTAATGTTGCATTCTCTTTCTGTTAAACAGGCTGCTTCCTTGGGACTACTACAGTTTCCTATCCTTAATGCTTCTGTGGATGAAAACTGCCAGAATGTAACTTATAAGGTTGGCTATGTGTTGTGGAAAAGTTCTTGTTATAAATAGAAAATGGTGCAGTTGTGCTTATAGGTTGGAAAAGCTTCTTTTGTACCTCGAATAGTGATTTTTTTTTTTAGACTAGAATTAAAGGTATGGGATGAAAAATTAAACTGAGTTATAATTTGTTATTGTTGTTGGTTTTACTGGTTACTAATGATATTGTTCAGATATATGGAGTTCCATTTTTTAAGCCCCTTTGGTTTATTGTTTAAAATAATGGAAATAAATGGCTGTCAGGCAATGGATTATGGTAACCCTCCTACATACCCTCCCCTCAAAGAGATAACCTCTCTCAAAATGGAGTTCCTGCAGTTTTTTTGTTTTTTTAGATTTTTTATTTAGTTATCTGACAGAGAGACAGCGAGAGAGGGAACACAAGCAGGGGGAGTGGGAGAGGGAGAAGCAGGCTTCCCACTGAGCGGGGAGCCCGATGCGGGGCTCGATCCCAGGACCCCCTGCAGTTTTTAAAAGAAGAATAATTTGAACGGAAATAGGAAAAGTAATGAAAGTATGAATTCCATTTGAATGAACTCTTCTGTTTGGAGTGAAGATTTATTGAGACTGAGAACTGTTTTGGAGATGCTAATACTTACTTATATTTCTACCTAATCAGGAGCTTAGATATTTTAGGGGGTCAGATCTTAAATCTTCCCATATGAGGGGCACCTGGGTGGCTCAGTCAGTTAAGTATCCAACTCCTCATCTCAGCTCAGGTCTTAATCTCAGGGTTGTGAGTTCAAGCCCCGCATTAGGCTCCACGCTGAGTGTGAAGCCTACTTAAAAATAATAATAATAGGGGCGCCTAGGTGGCTCAGTCGTTAAGCGTCTGCCTTCGGCTCAGGTCATGATCCCAGGGTCCTGGGATTGAGCCCCGCATCAGGGGGCTCAATATCCTTGTATATCTCTATATCTCTGTATATCTCTACATACTCTGTATTTATCTCCTTAACACAAAGTTTTATAAATGTTGGTACATATTATTAAATATTCCCCCAGAAAGTCTTATTATGTCCACCAGCTTATATAGCTACTAATAATGAATGTAAATAGCCTGTTGCCTAATATTCTTACTGACAAAATTTTATTTTTTCCAAAAAATCTTTTTAAAATTCTTTAAAAATTCTTTAAATCATCAATCTGGTAGAAATAGTTTTTGGTTGTTGTTTTTATGACAGTGAAGGTTGGTCCTTTCTTTTCTGTTAACTTATGAAAAGGCCTACTGTATAATTTTTTTCTTTTTAGGCTTCTCACAACATTGGAATAGCAATGGATACTGAGCAGGGTTTGATTGTCCCTAATGTGAAAAACGTCCAGATCTGCTCCATATTTGAGATCGCCACTGAGTTGAACCGCCTTCAAAAATTGGGCTCTGCAGGTCAGCTCAGTACCACTGATCTTACAGGAGGAACATTTACTCTTTCCAACATTGGATCAGTGAGTAATAGAAATGTTCAAATTCACAAGTCATATCTTAAGATTTCTGATCATATGCTCGATTAAAAACATATTTCATTTGCCATTTGTTCCTCAAAAGCTTAATTTTTCTACTCTTCCTTTCTACTTTTTTTTTTTTTTAGATTGGTGGTACCTATGCCAAAGCAGTGATACTGCCACCTGAAGTAGCAATTGGGGCTCTCGGATCAGTTAAGGTGTGTTTATTAAATAATTGGCAAAAGGGTTTTAGCAAATCGGGAGGGTAAACACAAGAGTGACCATGTCTGAGGTTTTGCCCTCACTTTGGGTTGGAGGGTAACATTTGGCTCTGTAAGCCAATTATTTCTTCCTAAGACGCAGGCGTGCCATTCCAGTGGATTGTTCTGTATGGAACCCCAGTGGTGCATGCCAGGCACAGGTGCAAGTCTTTATGGATAATCACAAATATAGCCAATATGCTTCTATCAAAATATCTTTATTTAGCCAGTCCAAATTATTACTTATAACAAAGTGAGACACCATTTAGACCATTTTTCTCAAACTTCACTCTGTTCAAGACTCATTGAGAGTACTAGTTAAATATTCTTGGGCGCCTGGGTGGCTCAGTTGTTAAGCATCTGCCTTCAGTTCGGGTCATGGTCCCAGGGTGCTGGGCTCGAGCCCCGCATCGGGCTCCCTGCTCAGCGGGAAGCCTGCTTCTCCCTCTCCCACTCCCCCTGCTTGTGTTCCCTCTCTTGCTACGTCTCTGTCAAATAAATAAATAAAATCTTTAAAAAAAAAATGTAGTATTCTTAGCCTGGGTAGCTCAGTCAATTAAGTGTTCGACTCAGGTCATTATCTTAGGGTTGTGAGATTGAACCCCGTGTTGGGCTCCATGCTGGGTGTGCATCTTATCTCTCTCTCCCTCTTCCTCTGTCCCCCTCTGCCCCTCCCTCTCTAAAAAAAAAAAAAGGCACTATTGTTGGCCTTGGGGACAGAGCCCCCAGAACTTACATTTTAAACAAGAACCCAGGTGATTCCAACATGAGTGATCTCTTGGCCATGTTTTAAGAGACACTGACTTAGAATAAGGGTTGCAGTGATTCTTAACCTTGGGTACACATTAGAATCATCTGGAGAGCTTGAAAAAAAGTGCCTAAGCTCACCCTGTATCAACTGAATCAGAACTGAGGGGGTGGTGGATAGGGCGTGGGCATCTCTATTAACTCAGTGTTGAGAACCACCAGAATCAAAGAATTAAGCTCTTGGATTCCATTTCAGTACCTCCATTATTAAATGTCATCACCATATTGACTTATTTTGGTCTTCATGTTTTCAGAAGAATCTTTCTTCTTTATATTTATGATACACACTGAACACGTCTGGAACTTGTCTTTCATGAGTTATTACTTTTGTATTGGCCTCCAAAACTTCCACAGATACTTTCATTCAGCCTTTGATTTGCTTTCTTGCAGATAGTACTTTAACTGCTCTGTTACTCCCATTGGGCGCCTGGGTGGCTCAGTTGGTTAACTGCTATGTTACTCCCTCTTCCTAGCAGCTACTTTCCCTCCTGGCACATAGAGGAGATAGGGAGAAAAACCCCAAAACACATAGTGGACTCTGTTCTTTGTCAGTCAGGAGTTTCTCTGAACATACCTTCCCTGTCACCTATTCCCCACCCGGCAAGAATTCAGCATTTGAATCTCACAGGATTCTGACTTCCTATAGGTTCCCAACTATCATACCTATTTGACAAAATCTTGTTTTTCCCCTTCCTTAAAGAGATGTATTTTCCTCTTGATTGTATATATATAATTGTGGTAAACTATACATAACATAAATTTACCATCGTAATGTGTACAATTCAATGGCATTAGGTACATTCACATGTTTACAACCATCACCACCATCCATCACTGTCCCAAACTGAAACTCTGCATGTATGTACCACGTTTTGTTTATCTGTTTGGCTCTAATGAATATTTGGGTTGTCTCCTTTCTTTGGTTCTTGTGAAGAGTGCTGCTATGAATATTGGTATGCAAGTATCTTTTCAGTAGATATCTGTTTACCAAATCATTTTACCCATGATTTCATCAAGCTATGAAGAATAGTTCTTGAAGTATAAATCTTCTAATATTTACTGGGTAGGAACAAACAGTGCGTATTTCATTCTTTTCTCTCTGTGTCACCTCTCCTTTGCTACTCTGTTTTCACTATAAATTTTGAATGTCTTGTTGATAAATGGTCTAAGTCACTAACACCTCCACATAACTCAGTTCTCAGTGCTTGTCTTCCTTGACCTGTTAGCTACCCTGGAGTCAGTTGATGGACACCACTTCCTTGGAAAACGTCCTTCATTGCAACTTGCAGAATACCTTGCTGTTACAGCTTTCCTCCTGTCTACTGCTTCTTCCCTCTGGGGCTCCTTTGCCCAGACCACCTTATCACCCAATCTCTAAGCCTCAGAGTACCCTTTTCTTTATCTGATCCTAGCTCAGGGCTTTAAGCACCAGGTATATGCTGATGACACCCAAGTTTATATCTCCAGATCTGACCTCTCCTTTGATCACCAAATTCATATATCCTGGTTGGATATTTAATTAGGCATCTTGAATTTTCTGTTCTTTTCCTCATCACCCTCCTCCCCCACCCCACCCCCAAACTTGCTCCTTCTGAAGTTTTCCCCTTTTGGTAAATGGCCATTCTGCTCAGAGACCTGTAGCTTCTCACCTCACTCAGGTTCAAGGCCAGAGTAGCTGCAGTGGCCTACATGGCCCTGCATGGGTGCTCCTCAGTGTAATCGGGGACCCACGTGGGGCTTTGACTGCTGTATCCAGACTGTGAGGAGGTCAGTACAGAAAGGGAGAATAGGGCTTAGATACTTTCACAGCAGTCTGACAGGTGATTTTAGGTCTGTTGAATCTAGTAAGTCCGGGCTTAGGTTTTAGGTTTTATGTATCTTTTTTAATTTGGTTTTTTGTTTTTTGGGTTTTTTTAGTAATTTAACTGACTGAGCTACCCAGGTGCCCTTTAGTAATTTAATATGTTTTTTAAAAATAGCTTGCCATGGAATAGAAACTTTAAAAAATAACAGTAGGTCATTTACCAAAGACAGATTGAGAAGCGTTGCTCTTGACAATATGTCCTGCCTTCCCCTGCTCCGTCTGTGACCTCATCTCCCACCTCTGACCCCTACCCCTCAGCTGTAGCCATCCTGCCTACCTTGCTGTTCCTCCAACAGTCCAGTCCTGCTTCCCCTCTATATCTCTTAGAGTAGCTATCTGGCTTTTTTCCTCACTGCCTTCAGTGAGGAAGCTTCGGTGAGGTTTTCCCTGCCCAGCCTGTCAAACAAAAAATGCCACCTGCATCTAGCCCCTGCCTACCCTTTCTCCCCTTTCCACGTGGCTTTATTTTTTCCTTTGCACTTTTCATTATCTAACATGCTATATATTTTACTTATTTATCTTAATCGTCTCTCTCTCTACATTAACATTTTAGCTCCGAGAAGGCAAGGATTGTTATTTGTTTTGTTCATTGGTTTAGCCACAGAATCGAGAAGAGTACCTGGTACATAGTAGGTGCTCAATAAATATTTGTTAAATAATTGGATTCTGAGATGAGATTTACTGTATATATGGAAATTGTACAGGGGACAGGGAAGTACCTTGGAGAAACTGAAAGCTCGAGGCAAATATAAAAGTGGGAAAAATCAGAGTTAGCATTTTCAAGTCATTCGGGATGGCCATTTCTTCTCTATTACAAGGAGGAGGGTTTGCTTAATCTTGCACCATTGCTAGAGCCTTTGAGCAAGTGAAGGTTGACTCTGTTCTTTGCCTTATTTCTAGGCCCTTCCCCGATTTAACCAGGAAGGAGAAGTATATAAAGCACAGATAATGAATGTGAGCTGGTCAGCTGATCACAGAATTATTGATGGTGCTACAATGTCACGCTTCTCTAATTTGTGGAAATCCTACTTAGAAAACCCAGCCTTTATGCTACTTGATCTGAAATGAAGATCGATGGGATATTACTGAACTTTTTGAGCTTCCAAAGAATATGTAGAGCCTAGCTGTGCAACACATGTTCTTCATCACAATTTGTATTAGAAATGATTTGTATTGTATAATTAAGGTTCCAAGGCACAATATTTATCTCTGTTCTGTTAGACATTTTACTGAAAATGAATGATGGTGTAAGAGTTCTCCTGGGGCTGTCACATTTTATAGGTCGTGGTGTCACTTCTTAATATGGTGCTGAGGTCTTTGTGTCCATGGGTTGAAATTAGCAAGAACAACAAAATTAATGTTACTAAAGGAGAGACTGCCATATCCAGTGTTTACCCTATTTTTCTTTCTTTTTTTATTTTAGACTGACCTTAATGAAACTTGTCAGTTACACTTAGTTGGGAAAAGGAATTTACATACAGAAGTATCTTCCATTTCCCCACAATAACGCTAACTGTTGTATAAAATAAGTGCAATTACTTAACCTTTTAAGATTTCCATGATTATGTTGCTCTGTAGAGATTGTCTGTAAATGTCTTTATATAAATTAATATCTTTTAAAAGGGAAAATTATACGCTAATCTTAAAAATGCCCAATTATAGGGATGCTTGGCTGGCTCATTCAGAAGAACACGCAACTCAATCTCGGGAGTCGTGAGTTCAAGCCCCACGTTGGGCGTAGAGCCTACTTAAAAAAAAAAAAAAAGCCCAATTATAGTTTTATAACCAGTAAGGCTATCAAAAGCATTTGTTTAAAATGAATGTACTTTTAGAATTTTGGTAATGTTTTGGTGTTTTGTTAGGGAAAAAAGTTCACCTTGGCAAACTTGCCTCATGTAAAGAAAGTGCTTTAAATATAGCAGCTGCTGACATTGTTTTACATTTAGAAGTCTATTGCCTTTTAACTATTTTTTATCTTTCTTGTCTTTAGCTAAAACATAGGATAGGATAATGTATTCCATTCTCCATATCCTGAGAAAGAATGTGAATAAGAGGAGAGAGAAGAGTCTAATGGGTAATTATGGACATTAAAACAATAAATATCATAGAGAAATGAAGGTATCATAATGATCATTTTGTCAGAGTCCCACTTTAATCATAAATAGCATCAAGGTGAATATAATCCAACGTTTTGATTTGCATTCAGAAATCCAGGTTGCTTCTAATGTTGTCTAACTGACTATTGTATGTTCAAGTGAAATTTTGTAACAAAAAAGAAATTGTTTTAAATCTACTCGATTTTTTCAAAATGAGAATCATGTAAAGTAGAAAATAATGAGTCAAATGAATGTTATTTTTAAAATTTAGATAGTATAAGGAGCTACAAAGAAAATAAAATCATCCATAACCATATCACTCTTAACGTTTAGATCAAGGTATCTGTATACAAAGCTATTCTTTTTTAAAAAATGAGATCATGCTATATCTACTATTTTGTAATTTGATTTTTTAATTTAACATTATGAGTAACTTTACATGTCAATAAATAATTCTACATTATCATACTTTAGATGGCTGCATAATATTCTATTGTGTGTATTTGTTATACATTTGATAGTAAACTTCTGCTATATACCGAGCATGGTGCTAAGCACTGGACACAGAATGCCCTCCCTAATGGTCCTGCCTTCACTGGGTTTACAGTGTAGTGGAGGAGGCAGATACTAAATAATCATAAAAAGTAAAACATGTCTAAGTAGGAAAAAAGAGGGTGCTGTGAGAGCATCTAATAAAGGTTGGTAATCCTTCCTGAGAGGGTTAAGAGAGTATGTACCATAATTTAACCTGTTCCCTATTGATGGCATTTGCAGAATTTTAAATGAAGAACAATATGTTCAGTTGTTTCTCTCTTTTTTTATAAAGGAGATAAAAGTTTATTGAATACACCACAAGGGAGTGGCAGGCAGGACAGCAGGAAAGAGGCTGTCTGCTTGATTAGTTGTCTCCTAAGGAAGATTCCCCCAAGCCACTCTGGACACTGTCCCTTACATCCTACTGACTAGAACTATAATTTAGTCATATGGCCACACCTAGTTGCAAAGGAGGCTGGGAAATGAGAGGGCATGTGCTTAGCTAAATATTTGGTTACTATGGGTAAAGGAGACAATGGCTGTAAGGGGATAATTGCCACCTCTGCCAATAGAAGATATTTTATCCATTTTTTGTTAGTAAAGACTATAATACATTAGGCAATTTCTCCTTGTCACACAGCCACGAAAGTGCAAACTGAGGCTCAATCCAGGTAAATCCACTTGCTACTCTATCGCATTATGTCTTAACACAACTCTGACCAACTTCTCTGACTTAAGCTAATAAGCAATAGGGAGTAGTAAGAGTAGTAATGGGTTGGGACACTATCAAGTGAAGTGCCTAATGAAGCCCAGATGTTACTTTATCCTGTTTTAAGTCTTCTCTAAGCTTTCTCAGCAATTGAGAAGGCTGAATTTCATTTCTATTGTTTTCTTTTCTACTTTTGTCCCCTGAGACATACCATAAGTACCACTATCAAAAAGGTCAAAAATTTGGGATGCCTGGGTGGCTCAGTCGGTTAAGTGGCTGCCTTTGGCTTGGGTTGTGATCCCAGGTTCCTGGGATCAAGTGCCACATTGGGCTCCTTGCTTGGTGGGGAGCCTGCTGTCCCCCTGCTTGTGCTCTCTCTCCCCAACAAATAAATAAATCTTTAAAGGTCAAAAATTTGAGGAGATAAAAATGCAGGGACTACCTGTTGCATTCCATTGTTCAAATTTCTCTCCTTTTCAGCCTGAACCTGTATTTTTAAAGTGTAACAGCCAGGGCCTTTTCCACTGCAAGTAACAAACGCCTAATTCTTCCTGGGTTATATTACAAAGGGTATTTGATTCATATTAACTGAAACACTCAGGGATATCAGTTTCAGGTATGGTTGGATCCAGGGACTTAATAAATTCAAGACAATCTCTATTTCTCTCTGTCTCTGTCTCTATCTCTTCACTCTATCTCTTGGATCTTTTTTGCTTTGTGTTGATTTCATTCTCAAGACAAGCTGTTCCAATGTGTTGACAAAGATGCTTAGGAGTACCCAGACTTATATTCCTCAGAACTCACATTCTGTTTCCAGTTAAAATCCCAAGGAGAATTTTGATTGGTCTGGCTTGGTTCATGCCCCTCAATGTGAAGAATACAATACCCTGATTGGCCTGGCTTGAATCTTAACGGTTACCTTTGGAGCCTGGGAGTCAGTCAGCGCCATTCAACCACATGGACTAAGAAAGGGGATCTGGAAGAATATCTGGGCAGATTAAAAACAAAAAAAGTCAACTACATAAAGTGAGCCGTTGCCTTCCCGCCCCACCTCATATTACATAATGAATGTTTTCTAAGGGAGCTCTTGAAGAACCTGGGTCGAGAGGAAGCCGAAGAGGTGGAATAGGGAGTGGGAGGTAAATACAGAAGATAATATTAAACTGTGTGACTGTTGGTTGTGATTCCAAGATTTTGCAGTATCGCTGACAAAGAATATTTGTATTTTCTGCCTAGTTTTAGTTCAGTGTTAATGAGAAATAATTTCATTCTCAAACCTCAAATGACGCAGTATTGATAATTCAACTGATGTCAAAATACAAATTACTAGCTTCAAATTTTCTATTCATCTAATCTTTCTTAAAGTTCTTGCATGCTAATCTATTTTTGCATGCTAATCTATTCACTGGCTTTGATGTTTTACACATACACTGGTGTATTGATTATGGGCAGAAGGAAAAAGTCTAAGTTAGATTTTCAAAGCCCATTTCTATTAAAAAACAGAAGATGAATAGGATCTTATGGCTTACCATAGGGATAGTTATCAAGAGAAGAAGATACACATTTCAATTTACCTGACACATCCTGCAAGAGATTGTGGCCGCCAGGTTAGTCTTAAAAGATTCCTTCCAAATTCTGCAGCAAATGCCTCAGCTGTTCTTCACAGTACCTGTGTCAATCTTTTCTCTTTATTTAAGCACCTGCACAGACGTCTCCCCAGGCCTGTTGTATTAAGCAGATAGCTCCTAATGTCTTCAGAGAAGCCAAGATGATTCAACCCAACGATCTTTCATTTCTCCCCTTTTCACCTCAAAATCTCTATATTCTCACACTTTCCCTGTTTTTGAGGAAGATGTGATTCTCCAGCAAAAATCAAACTTCCTACTCTCTATTATTAATCCCATTTCTTCCTCCTGATCCTTGCTTTATGTTTACTCCATGGCCCCATTTTGATCTTTTAGTCTCTTCCTCACGTGTAGAACTGTACCAGATGCACTCCTCTGGCACACTGGTTAAGATTTATTTCCAGTTCCTCACGGAGGACTTACTAGAGACTGATCCCAGAACTCAGCATATTTACTTTTTTCTTTTTTAAAGATTTTATTTATTTATTTGAGAGAGAGAATGAGAGACAGAGAGCACGAGAGGGAAGAGGGTCAGAGGGAGAAGCAGACCCCCCGCTGAGCAGGGAGCCTGATGTGGGACTCGATCCCGGGACTCCAGGATCATGACCTGAGCCGAAGGCAGTTGCTTAACCAACTGAGCCACCCAGGCGCCCACTTTTTTTCTTATTGATGGATGTGTCAGGGTCATGTTGTATGTCCATAAGCCTGTTTCCTTTTCTTTTTGGGCACACAGTTAAATATTTTCCAGCCTAGCCTGCAGTTAGGTAGGGCCATGTAATTTATTTCTAGCCATTGGAATATGGGTAGAAGTGATGTAAACCAGTTCCAAACATAGCCCATAGAACCTCCCAAGAGATCCTCCATACTCCTTCTCTTTCCTTTCTGTAGCAACCCTGAAGCCTTTATGTTGAAGATGGCAGCCACACAAGATGGAAGGAGCCAGCATCTCCAAATGACCTGGTGGCACAAAGCCTCCCCAGCACCACACCTCAGCACTGATTGGTTTGGATGTGATACAGGTGAAATAACTTTTATTGTTTTAAGACACTGATACTTTGAGATTCATCTGCTATTCTAGGTAGTAATAACCCTAATTCTGAGCTGTCCAATGCAGTAGTCACTAGCCACATGTGACTAAATTTAAACTTAAGTTTAAATTTAAATCAATTATTGTAGCTATTAAGCAATTGAAATGTGGCTGGTATAACTGAGAAGCTGAATTTTACTGTATTTTAATTAATGGAAATTTAAATGTAGAGAGCCACATGTGGCTAATGGCTACCATACTGGACATTGCAGATATAGAATATTTCTATCACCATAGCAGATTTTATTGAATAATGCTGCCCTAATAGAGAGAACTGTTCTTATTTTTTTAAATAATCTCCTGCCCCAAGAAACGCTCTGCTTCACTAAAACTAATTTCCCTCTACCTAAAAGAAGGCTCAAAACATTCCTTTCTTACATTGTTACCTTTACCTGCCAACAAACTCCTGTCCTATCCCTTCCTGACTTTGCCTACCTTCTTGAATGGGTGGTTTTGAATTCATTGCAATCTGGCTTCCTTCCCCCACTGCTCACCTGTAATCAGTGTTCTTGGCAAAAACTTGGCCACATCTCTCTTCCAGATGTCTCCTAAATTCTGCTCTCTGATCCACCTCTCTCCTGAGCTCTAGGCACCCATTTTCACTCTTTGGCATCTCAGGGTCACCACGTGTTTCAGTGATATCTCATCAGAGAAACCAGGTCAACTCTGAATTATTTATGCCAAACCCTGAGATGGCTCATGTTATTATTGTTATCCCCACAAAATAACCACAGCTCTTTTATGTTCCGGAAGGCAGTTACCATTTAGGCAAACCTGAAGGTAGCATGAATCTTTGATGTTTGCAAGCTCAGAATGAAATGGAAATGAATTCATGATGAAGCAATTCCAGTCCCGAGCAGGAGGGCTTTAACGACGAGCTAATTCATGTGCTGGTCAGACCGTTGTGAGAGAACTCTGGGCCAGCTCGCTAAAACTGAGCAGGAGAATTTGGAGACACTCCAGAGGAGAGCCACAAAACCGAAGCGTGACAAGAGTAATTGCAGTTCTGTTATAAAGAGGCCATCTATATCAGGCTTATACTGAGTATCATGTGGAATGTTACAACACAAAGCATTGGGAACAGCTGTTCTGGGCCTTGACAAGAGACAGGACAGAAGAAATGAGAACAGGTGTGAGATCAAGAATTTAGGCTAGCTAGGGGGCAAAGTCAGGACGGTGAAAGAAAGATTCACGCTTATCCCAGGCTGAGGAGGAGGCCAAGTCCCCTCCGACTGGCAGCCCCAAGGCCTGCACTCACCTGCATTTCCAGAGGAGCCGGCTGACCGTGTTAAACTTGCGGTAAGCTACAGAAATTGAAGTTTGCCCCAGAGGGCTCCTTAATATGTTCCAAATATGTGTTAAATAGTTCTAAAAACGTGGTAAAAAGAAAAGTTAAAAATATCGAGGTTTATGAAGTCTGTACAGAAGTTGCAAGAGTGCAGTGATCTGGAAAAACCTAGCAAATTCATCTGGAAAAATGAAGCCAGCGTTCAAACTGCAGTAACAAAGGCAACAAAGTTGATGGCAGGTGTAATTAAGTTAATGGAAACTACAGGGATGAATAAAATCAGAATGACTAACAGTTTGAAACATTAGTTATGCAAATGCAACACAGAGGAGTCCATAAGCTAAGTCGCCACACTAATAACTCTTTAAACCAAGGGCTTCACACATTGCACAAGAACCTGGCTTTGGGGCGCCTGGGTGGCTCAGACGGTTAAGCGTCTGCCTTCCGCTCAGGTCATGATCCTGGAGTCCCGGGATCGAGTTCCGCATCGGGCTCCCTGCTCGGCAGGGAGTCTGCTTCTCCCTCTGGCCCTCCTCCCTCTCATGCTCTCTGTCTCTCATTCTCTCTCTCTCAAATAAATAAAATCTTAAAAAAAAAAAAAAAAAAAGAACCTGGCTTTGGTCCCATTGTGTTTCTGGCACGAGATTAGAAGGGCCCCGTTGGTTCATATGTTGCTTGGGCAGAGCAGGACAAACTGTCACAGGGATGGCATAATTTTTTAAAACCACCATGGTCATTTACTGCACTCGTTTCTCTAATAAGCTTGTGAAAATTAAAAATATTGATATATAAATGTAATGCATTCGAATTCCGAAAGATTTTTTTTTTGTTTTTGTTTGTAATTCTTTATAAATACATTAAAATGTCTCACAGCTTCTATCTTTACTAGCTATTACGGGTTTAGTAATTGCATAGTGTTGGCGGAAATGTGAAAAAACAATGTTTGTAGTTGCCTCTTAAAATGTCTACAGTATAGGGCGCCTGGGTGGCTCAGTTGGTTCAGCGACTGCCTTCGGCTCAGGTCATGATCCTGGAGTCCCTGGATCGAGTCCCGCATCGGGCTCCCTGCTCGGCAGGGAGTCTGCTTCTCCCTCTGACCCTCCCCCCTCTCATGTGCTCTCTCTCTCATTCTCTCAAATAAATAAATCTTTAAAAAAAAAAATGTCTACAATATATCCTCAAAAGTTGGGTCAGTATCCTAGACACAAAATTTTGTGTAATTCGTGTAGACTTATCCAGTTACAGAGTTTAAAATTCAGTGTAGCTTTTATTTCTGTAGAACTAAAAAGTAGTGCATAAAAATAAAAGCAGAGCAACATATCTTTTTGTTATGTGGCCCAAAATACCTCATTCGACATATAGAAAGCCCATGCAAATTTGTGTCATTATTTGGTATTATTCTTTGTTTTCTTTTTTCCTTTAATTTCTTTCCTTTTCTTTTTTTTTAAATAATCTCTACACCCAGCCTGAGGCTCGAACTCATGACCCCAAGATCAAGAGTTGCATGGTGTACCAACTGAGCCAGCCAGGTACCCTGTTTTGTTTTTTCTTTTGAAACAAGACTGTAATGACTTCTATTCTGTAGTCCTCTCATTTGAGATTTAAATTGCCCTAGAATGTTGCATAATATTCTGATTACCGCGGCTTAGGTTTTATATTTCATGTAAGAATATGGCACCAATTTATTCCTAAGAGGGATTATGTTTTGGTCACTTGTATTTTGCTTGCTAAATAACATATTGGTTACTTAGACTCGTGGCATGCTTTTCTCAAATGAAGATTTTGAAATTATTTCCAATGACCTTCTAATTTCTGGCCAATTCCTAGTAGACTATGGAATAAATGATTTTCATACACTAGTTCTTGTGTCTCCACTGTTATTTGGTTTAGGGAAATGATGTGTGTGTATCAGAAATGAAACCAGTGCAAAAAATATTTTGCACTGTTTTCATTCCTCGTTAAATATATTAACTTTTGGTTATAAAACACATTTAATAATAGAAAAAAGAAATAATTAGCTAAAATTAAATCCTTCCTCAGCCAATTTAGTAACTTAGCTATTTAAGTTATTAGAGACTGAAACTCTGTGGGGTCATGTGAGACCAGCTAGCACCTGAGAACTTGAGCTCCAAGGTAAAGGTATTTGGTGTCTAACAGTGTTTCCTATCATCTCCTGAACAAATGTCCGTGTTTTGTCAGACCAAGTGATGCAAGTTAGTATGTAGCTGCAACTTCGTAATATAAGTATCAAAATGTGGAAAACAGTGACTCCCTAATATTTGGCAAGTATGTTGTCTATTATTTAGGAGTTTCTCTTTCCTTGTGTACACACACACACACACAACCTTAATGGAACATTTTCACATAAAAGAATATCAGTGTTCCAGAAAATTCTACAGCTAAACAAATCAGTTTTAAAATATTCTTAAGTCTTTAAACTAATCAAAGTGCAATTACAGAGGCTTCAAATTCTTTTTTTTTTTTTAAGATTTTATTTATTTATTTGACAGAGAGAGACACAGCAAGAGAGGGAACACAAACAGGGGGAGTGGGAAAGGGAGAAGCAGGCTCCCTGCTGAGCAGGGAGCCCGATGCGGGGCTCCATCCCAGGACCCTGGGATCGTGACCTGAGCCAAAGGCGGACGCTTAACGACTGGGCCACCCAGGCGCCCCCAGAGGCTTCAAATTCTACCTTTGAAAGAGAATTCTTAACACTGAAAAATTATTGATCTGATGAGGGCAAGTCTCCTATTTATGTTTCTTGGAACTCTAGTTACATAGTGTTTCTGCTTCAAAGCCTTCCATTCTGAAAAGTAACAGTTTGTTTTATTAAAAGACTCTAGGGAGTCATAAAAAGAGCATTACAGATCAAACCCGAGGTAATATACTCTTATTTTCCACTGTTTTTCCCTATGTTCCTTTTTTTTCTCTTGTTCTTATTTGAATAAATGGGTCACACAAAGTAGATGCTTGTATGCTTGATAGGATTACTTATAGTAATGTAGTCTTGTCAGAATTTATGGGAAGAAGCTTGACTAAATGATCATTAGTTCTATTGTTCTATTACACTTTGTAAAAAGTAATGCTCAGGGTGCCTGGCTGGCTTAGTCAGAAGAGCATGTGACTCTTGATCTCCGGGTTGTGAGTTTGAGCCCCATGTTAGTGTAGAGATTATGTAAAATAAATAAACGAATAAACTTTAAAAAACATTTTAAAAATCATGCTTTTAAAAAACAGTAATAACTATCTTAGTGTTTTGTGTTTAAAACCATTATCTTTCTCTAAATATATGCCTATGTATTAACACAGGTTATGATGGAATAGAGTGAAAAGGAAATGGAACTATCTATGTAGCCTGAATCTCAGTCCCCTGCTACTTTTACCTCTCTTCCTCCCTGCCTCCATTCACTGCCTCTCTAAAGATGCATTAAGCAATAATAAAAATTGCTTTGATGTTTTTGGTGTCTACCTACAAATAAAATTTTCTGTAACTGCCATAAACTTATTATTTTTAAAAAGATTTTATTTTTATTTATTTGACAGAGAGAGACACAGCGAGAGAGGGAACACAAGCAGGGGGAGTGGGAGAGGGAGAACAGGCTTCCCGCTGAGCAGGGAGCCCGATGTGGGGCTCGATCCCAGGACCCTGGGATCACGACCTGAGCCGAAGGTAGACGCTTAATGACTGAGACACCCAGGCGCCCCGCCATAAGCTTATTTTTAGAAGGAAGCAGAATAACCTAGTGGTCAAGGTCTGGGAGCCAGATCCCTCTGAGTTGGAATTTAGCTCAGCTATTTTCCAGCTGGATAGCTTTGATACGTCCCTTACTCTCTTTAAACTTTGGTTTCTTTTGTGCATTAAATAGGGATGCCTACTGTGATGGTTAATTTTATGTGTGAACTTGACTGGGATACCTAGACATTTGCCAAACATTATTCTGGGTGTGTCTGCCACGGTGTTTCTGATGAGATTAACATTTGAATCCATAGACCGAGGAAAGCAGATTGCCCTCCCCAGCACAGGTGGCATTATCCAATCAACTGAAGGCCTGACTAGAATCACAAGGCGATACCCTTTTCTTTCTTGTAACGTGGTATCATGCACATTTCGTCATATCATGAACTACCTTTCTGCTTTCAGTTTCTATGACTTTGACTAGCTATTTCATATGAGTAGAATATACAGTATTGACTGTCCTTTTGCAATTTTTTTTAAAGGTTTTATTTATTTATTTGAGAGAGAGAGAATGAGAGACAGTATGAGAGGGGGGAGGATCAGAGGGAGAAACAGACTCCCTGCTGAGCAGGGAGCCCGATGCGGGACTCGATCCCGAGACTCCAGGATCATGACCTGAGCTGAAGGCAGTCGCTTAACCGACTGAGCCACGCAGGCGCCCCTGCAATTGTTTTATTTCACATAGGATAATGTTCTCGAGTTTCATCCACGTTGTAGTGTGTGACAGAATTTCCCTTTTTAAAGGCTGCGTAATATTCCACTGTATGTATATACCACATTTCCTTTATCCATTCATCTGTCAATGGATGTTTTGGTTGCTTCTATCTCTTGGCTATTGTAAATAATGAAGCAGTGAACATGGGTGTGCAAATATCTCTGAGATCCTGCTTTGAGTTCTTTTGAATGACATTGTATTTGTAATGTGCTTTTATATACCCACTCTTACCTGGCCATCCCATAGGTTCTCTTCTACATTTGTTTGCTTTTCCTAAACACAAGTGCTGCAATTGTACTCAGTCAGGGCCATGGATTCTGATGAACTATATCCCTGTGGGACCTCAGAATGCAAGCCTCGGCACCAAGCACCTGACAAACACACAATGTTAGAAGGAAAAGATAAACCAATTTGTGTAACATTATAAAATGAGATACCTAACTTTGTGTGAAGAATGAAACCATTTAAGATGAGCTCATTTACCTTGCCTCCACTGTAAAATTGGCTTCTCCTTGATTTTTGTCTTCATGTCAGAAGAAAACCCTTTCAGAGTTAGCTAACCTTCTTCCTATGATCATATGGCAATCATCTCCATTCCCATCTTCCCCTTTCTTGGCTTTACTGTTGGAGGGTAGTAATAAGAACTAACCTTTATTGGGTACTTACTATCAGGCACTGGTCCAAGTTCTTTTGTATGTTAACTCATTTAATCCTCACAAAAGCCCATGAAGACCTCCTATTTTTATCTACATTTTGCCAATAAGAAACTGAGGCACTGAGAGATTAAGTGACTTTTCCAAGGATATTCAGGTATATAAAGATATAGGCCAGGGCTTATGGCAGACAGGATGGAGGTGACCTTAGGGCAGCACTTGGAAGACACAATGAAGAATCTATCCATTGTTGGGGTCCTGTGCACAGATTTACAAGGAGTTGATCTGGGCTGCCATGGGCCCTGTCAGATGAGCATGCTGGAGTGATATCTGTTCTAGCCCAGCAAGCAGCTAAGTTAACCTCAGACCCCATTGACATTCCTGTGGTTGTCAAGAATCAGATAGTGTAACATTTTGATCCAGGAACATGACGGCATCATAGCCGCAGTGCACAAAATGGCCTGTTGACATCTCACATCAGTTCTCCAGCAGCCTGTCATAGGGGTTCAATCCTACCTATGTTAATTATCTTATAGAACTATGAAAGTTCCAGCAGTTAGGCCATTTGTTTATGTGCATTGGGCAATTTTCTATTAATTTTAGAGTAAGCTTCTTTGGGACACTCAACGGATTGACTTATCAAAATATTAGTAAGAAAGGACCATGTTTTGAAACATGGTTCAGGTCACTTGGTTTATAGAATTTTGTTATGTTCAGTAAATCTGGTTGGAGGAAGAGACAAGTGTATAAAAATACAGTGGTAGGTACACAGAAAATTAAGCAAATAAAAAAGTACACTTAACTACAGAAAAAACCAAAAAGTACAAAAGGAAAGGAATGTAATTACTTCTATTATTTGGATCAACTATGAATAATACTTACATAATAAACACTACTGATTTAACAAAAATTATGACAACTATATTGGGAGGATGAGAGGAGGGAAGGTATACGGTAGTGAGTAGGTGGTTTAAGACCACAGGACTTTCATCTTTTTTTTTTTTTTTAAGATTTTATTTATTCATTTGACAGAGAGAGAGACAGCGAGAGAGGGAACACAAGCAGGGGGAGTGGGAGAGGGAGAAGCAGGCTTCCCGCGGAGCAGGGAGCCCGATGCGGGGCTCCATCCCAGGACCCCGGGATCATGACCTGAGCCGAAGGCAGATGCTTAACAACAGAGCTACCCAGGCGCCCCAGAATTTTCATCTTCTATGTATGAAGTCAATAGATGGCTCTGAAATTGGTATATGAAGAAATAGCAATATAAGCATATTTCTGGAAATAAAACAAGGAGAAAGAGTTAAAATAGTTGTGTCAGTTTCTTAGATCCAGGTGACAGGATTCTGCCAGGCATGTTTAAGTAAGAGGGGATCTTAGTTCATAGAACAAGTCCTGGAACTATACCACAGAACTGGCCTGGGAAGGGGGCTGCTATGGCTGCCCCTAGAACCAGCTGCATCCACTGAGGTCAGGAAACTCAATCTGCTAAAACTAACCCCAGAATATATTGCCTCTGCTGTACTTACACCAGCAAAAATAGACTCTAGCCACCCAGCTGATTTCCTCACATTCTTTGCTTCTAAATCAAAGTACATGAACCTTACTCATATTCCCCAATTCTGTAGCAAGGGAGGCTGGGATTTTCCCCCTAATTCTACTTTGGTAAAGTGGGGTTCACTAATGGGGGGTTGTCAAACTATGGAGAGGGCACTATATAGTGTTTTGTCTCTTCCTTCTCTCACATGCTATGTCCCCAAATCACTGAAATTCTGTCTAAAATCCTTCATAAATGGTTCGTAAATCTGTTCACTTTTTTCTACTTTCCCTGCCATTTCTCTAGAGTAAGTCACTTCAACAGTTTCTCAGTTGGTCTCACTTTGTATGGTATTGCCTCAGAGCATGGGAAATAAGAAGCTAGAAGAGGGAAAGAGAGAGCCTTGGGATTTGTGGGTTTTCTAGAAATACTACCAAATTAAAATTTAATTGTAGACAGTGCCAAAGGCAGAAATACATCTACATTGTTTCCAAAGAGACAATTTAGTACTTTTCTTAACCAGAACAAAACTCCCCCCTGCACCTTCAGGTTGCCTTATGAACCTATTCAGGAAAGCCATGTGGTGTGGGGTGGTGCAAACTCTCTGGACAGGGAGGTTAGAGTTCAGGTTCTGTGACCTTCTTTACTCTTTCTATGGTCTTGAGCAGCCCCATAGCTCTCTGAGCTAATTTGTTATAGAAGCATTAAAGAATTTCTATGGAATGATCAGCCATTGAAAAATACTAAAATTGCCAAAGTGTCCAAGTGACTAAATAAATTATGATCCACCTACACACCAAAATGCTATGTAGTCATTAAAAAGAATGATGTAACTCTAAATATACTAATATGAAACAATTTCCAATATAATCTGAGTGGAGAAAACACAGTATAGAAAAATACATGTAGTATGCTAGCATTGTGTATGTCTGCATGTCACTGTGTGTGTGCTTTTAATGGATATAGGCATATTTATGTTTGTGAATTCACAGACCATCTTTGGAAGGGCGCACAAAAAGTGGCAATAGTGATTGCCTTCAGATAGGAGAACTAAATGGCTGGAGGCGGGGTTAGGTGGGGATTCAGTATCTTTTGAATTTTGTTCTTTGTACTTATATTACCAATTCAAAGACTAAATACAGGGGCACCTACATGGCTCAGTTGGTTGAGCATCTGACTCTTCATCTCAGCTCAGGTCTTGATCTCAGGATTGTCAGTTCAAGCCCCATGTTGGGCTCCATGCAGGGTGTGAGGCCTACCTAAAATAAATAAATAAATAAAATGTATAGCATTAAAAAACAAAAGACAAAAAACCAAAAAATAAATGCAAAATTTTTTAAAGAACCTGGAATTAACTCCTATCTATGAAGGCTGAAGAGATAAAGAATGAGAGAGAATTAAATTTGAGGCCTGGGTGCAGCGGGAGCTTGGAGCTTCTCTGTTACCCATACTTATCTACATCTTCACTTTTCTTATTTTGTGAAGCATTTTACCTTTAGTTTAAATATTTACAGATCTATGGTTTACCAAGTAGGGTTTTTGTTATGCCATAAAAAAATTCTCATATTTTCAAGTTTCTCTGCTTGGAATAGATGTATTATATTCTATTAAATATGCAAAATGTGTAAGTCATGAAAAGTAGAAGGACTTTCAATAGGAGGTTTTTTTTTTTCAGGAGTCTAGAACTAGTTATGCCTGAGAGTTTTATAATGCCTGTACGCAGCATTTGCAGTGGGCAGAATGCATGCACATACGTTATCTATCACTTGATCCTTTGCACAGGAGCTCCATGTGATACTTGCTATTCTCAGCTTTGTCCAAGATCTAAAATTAGAGCTAGGCTAACATTACATTTCACTTGATTACAAGTCTGACCGAGGATTTTAATCATCCCGGAGCCACACTGAAAACAATTCTCCCTGAAATCCTCTCTCAGCTGGTAGTCACTAACTTTGGGCATGTTAGCTTCTGCATCCACTGACAGTGGTAAGTGTTTTTCAAAAACATTTTTTCCCCATTCTTCACATAGAAAGAGGTTGCTGATGATGACTTCACTGTGTCTGAATTTACTGGAATGTATAACTGAATTTGGAATTGAATTTAAAAGTCTCTTGTGGGGTTTCATAGTCATGCGTGTAATTGTTTTCCTCTGAAATACTGATTTCCCTCAAAGTTAAGTATTTTTTTGTTTGTTTGTTTTTGGGTTTGTTTGGGTTTCTTTTTTCCTTTCTTTCTTTTGCCTTCGGAAAGCAGACTCTCCGGGGTATGTCCTTGCCAAACTGTGTGCTTTTCTGTTATCTAATCAAGGTAGAGAACACAATTCTGTGTTGGAGGTAGAAATATATATATATCATTATTGACTTGTTTTCCTCGAAGGGAAATTGGTCACTGTTATAGGAAAGCTGATGGCTGAATGAAGTTCAGTGGCAAACTGAGGAACCCAATGAGCATATGAATGGTTATGTATGTTTTAAAAAATACACATTTACATGTACATACTTGGGATTTTAAAAAATGTTTTATTATGTGATAAACACTTCAAACTTGCTAGAATCTGAGACAATAAATTGTAGGTTGACTGTGATGTTCCCAGGGGTTTGGATTATCAGCATATGTATCCCAAGTTTTCTTGATGGCAAAAAGACCTTGCAGTCCATTTCTGTGGAAACTGTGCATGCTTTGCTTAAAAATAGAGACCATTTCCTACTAATTTTCTGCATTGGCAATTAATTATATATCCATCCTAACATTTTAAACATTTTTGTCCTCTGTAATAGAGTTATTCTGCCGCCCCCTCTCTGTCTCTGTCTCTCTCCCACACTGCATACTTTTAAGGAAATCAATACTTTAGAGAAGATTAATAATGAAAAGCAAGGGCGCCTGGGTGGCTCAGACGGTTAAGCGTCTGCCTTCGGCTCAGGTCATGATCCCAGGGTCCTGGGATCGAGTCCTGCATCGGGCTCCCTGCTCCTTGGGAGCCTGCTTCTCCCTCTGCTTCTCTCTCTCTCTCTGTCTCTCATGAATAAATAAATAAATCTTTAAAAAAAAATAATGAAAAGCAATATTCTCTACCCCATTTCTCTCTATCACTCTAGAAGTAAGCATTTTAACCATTTCAGGATTTAGTCTTCGGTAGTTATCTCTATAGTTCCTGTTTTGTTTTGTATTTTTTCAAAGGTGGTTATTATTCTTATCAACTTTAGGCATTATCTATGGAACTTCATTGTGAAAGATGATGCTTAAGTTCACTTACACCTCCATAGAGTTATATCCTTATTTTTAGTTTCTCCCTTGATTTCCTTTATAACTTGAAACAAATGCTTCAATATCTAGTTCTCATTCCATAAAATACAGTGTCTATGACTCCCCACTTTGAAGATGTGGCTACTAGTGTTCTTTCCTTCTACTTCCCCATGTCCTTCTTCCACATTCTATTAAAGTATTTATATTTTCGGGGCGCCTGGGTGGCTCAGTCATTAAGTGTCTGCCTTCGGCTCAGCTCATGATCCCGGGGTCCTGGGATCGAGCCCCGCATCGGGCTCCCTGCTCGGCGGGAAGCCTGCTTCTCCCTCTCCCACTCCCACTGCTTGTGTTCCCTCTCTCGCTGTGTGTCTCTCTCTGTCAAATAAATAAAATCTTTAAAAAAATAATTTATATTTTCAAGATGTATTATACTTATTACATTCTGTTCTTTAGCCATAAATAAGTTGTTCTTGCTTTTTTATAGGTTGATTTATTTAAAAAGTTGATTTCCATCACTCAAAAAGAAACTCTGCACTTTAGCAGTCACTCCCTCTTTCCCCCTCTGGAAAGCCCCTGGATATCACTTATCTACCGTTTTTTCTCTATGGATCTACCTATTTGGGACATTTCATATAAATGGGATCATACGTGGTCTTTTGTGTCTGGCTTCATTCACTTAGCACACTTCATTCAAAGTTTATCCATGATATAGCATGTATCAGTACTTACTCCTTTTTATGGCTGAATAATAGTCCATTGTATGGACATACCACATTTTGTTTATCCATTTGTCAGTTGACAGCCAGTTGTTTCCACTTTTTGGCTATTGTGAATAATGCTACTTCAACATTCAGGTAGAAATTTTTGTGTGAACATATGTTTTTATTTCTCTTGGGTATAAATCTAGTTCTAGGTATAGACCCAATAGAGGCAATACCACTTGAGCACCATGAAGATGAGGAGAAGAATTTTGGAAATAATATTGCTCATAATAGCAAAACTCTGGTACCCAAATACCCATATTCATTGGGACAGAAAAATTAAATTATGCCATAGTCATACATTTTGGAGATCATGGCATGTCAGTATATGAAATGTTTTACTTTATGGAGCTATATAATTTCCCACGATATGGATGTACTATAATTTACTGATCAAAAGTTATATTGTGGGATGCCTGAGTGGCTCAGTCATTTAAGTGTCTGCCTTCGGCTCAGGTCATGATTCCAGGGTCCTGAGATCGAGTCCCACATTGGGCTTCCTGCTTGGCCGGGAGCCTGCTTCTCCCTCTCCCTCTGCCTGCTGCTCCCCCTGCTTGTGCTCTCTCTCTCTGACAAATCTTTAAAAAAAAAAGTTATATTTTTTCCAGTCTTTTGCTTCTATGAGAAACATTGCAGTGAATAACTTTATAATATGTAATTTTAAGATTGAAAATATTTGCAACATAAATTCCTATGAGTATGAATGTACATTTATAAGACTGATGGACATTACCAAATTTCTCTCCATTGAGAAGAACAAATACTACCACCTTTAGTGTATGAGAGCACCTGTTTCCCTACACTGTTGCAAATTTCACTTCTTCTTTTCCAAACTTTATACCTTTCTATTTACTTCCTTTGCCTTGTA
The DNA here is from genome assembly GCF_011800145.1 of Mirounga leonina. Classification (NCBI taxonomy): domain Eukaryota; kingdom Metazoa; phylum Chordata; class Mammalia; order Carnivora; family Phocidae; genus Mirounga; species Mirounga leonina. Next base: position 10,717,945 of record NW_023270447.1, read on the forward strand.
GCCATTCCAGTATAATGTTGAATAGTTGTGATTGTGGACATCTTTGACTTCCTGAATTTGGGAAGAAATAATTCAATTAATTGTGAGTCAAATTCTTTCACTATTACCAATACAATTTGATGAGAAATCAGTACAATTATTTGTAAGGCAAATAACATTCCATCAAATGGATCTACCATAATTTACATAACCATTCCCCTATTTGTACTGTCCTTTCCTTTTTGAGATTCAGGTCACAATCCTCAGTATTACACCTGCCCATTTACGATTTATTTTACAAGAGCAAATAATCCCAGTATACTGCCAGTTAACCAAATTCCAGCCTATACATATAGCATCTAGATTAAGTAGATAGCCCCAAATGCTGGTCTTAAATGTATATATCCATTATTTAATCATTTTCCTAAACTGGGCATGTAAACTAGTTGCAGTTTTTCATTATTGTTAATTACATAGTAGCAAAGGAAGTAGACTTGGCTTCACTTTCCACCTCTGTCACATACTAGACATGAGACCTTGAACAAATTGTCCATCTTTTTTAAGGCTCAATTTTTCATGTGTACATTACACACAATAAAAGCACCCATGGTAGGGCGCCTGGGTGGCTCAGTGGGTTAAGCGTCTGCCTTCGGCTCAGGTCATGATCCTGGGGTCCTGGGATCGAGCCCCACATCGGGCTCCCTGCTCAGCGGGGAGCCTGCTACTCCTCCCTCTGCCCTCTGTTCTCCCCCACTCATGCTCTCTCTCTCACTCTACTCTCTCTCTCTCTCAAATAAATAAATAAAATCTTTAAAGAAAAAAAACGCATCCATGGCATAGTATTTTTATGAGGATTATTAAGTGAGAGATGATATGTGAAGTGTATAAAAATAGTCTTGGCAACATGGAAAGTGTTCAATAAATATAAGCTATTATGATCATTTCTGGATTCAGTGACCATTCTGAAACAGGTTTTTTTCTCCGCTACAATTAGGTCCTTTTTGAGATGGCATCTGTGACTCAGCGATTCAGAATCTAATGAAGTTGGTGACTCTGTGACAATGTGGAGAGATCATGTCAGAAAACGCAGTTTGTCCTGGGGCTGTCAGTGCTGTGAAGGAAGTTTGGGAAGAAAGAATAAAGAAACACAATGAAGACCTGAAGCGAGAGAAGGAATTTCAACAGAAGTATGCTTTAACATGTTTGTTATTTTGAGTTAGTGAACATTCACCATATCATCATTATAGAAAAGAGCACTTGTTAAATGCCTTATTGTTGAACTTGATATTTTTATTTACTGAGAACTCAAACTCTAACTAAAGGACACACGCGATTTAATTACGTGTGGCTGTGTGGGGATGGCTGCAAAAAGTACAAGTGTCTGTCTGTGAAAATAGTAGTTACCTTCAGGCCCTCATAGGAGTCTGTTCAACATTCCTCAAAGTTTGATTAGCGTCTTTTAGTCCACTTTTCAGTGATTGCTCGTTCAGTATTATATCCTGTAGATACTAAAGCGACATCTGGCAATAGAAGGTACTAGAGATTCTCACCTACTTGAACAGCTGTGAGTTTCAGCCAGGGTCCCTGTGGGTCGCCTGATTCCTTGATTTGGGCTATAATACTTAAATAGTTTGGCTCTCATTTCCTCTGCCTTCTTGATATCTCCCTATTTTCCTGATTGGATGTCTCCAAAGCATTCTATTAATCTTGCAAGAAGAGCCACTTTCCTTATGGATCCCTGTGATTCTCATTCACCAGGTCTCTTTCTAAATATTAAATTGTCTTTTTGTCTTGCAACATATATAAATATCGGACCATTTTTTTTTTTTTACAGATTTTATTTATTTATTTATTTGAGAGAGAGAGAGAGAGAAACAGCATGAGAGGGGAGAGGGTCAGAGGGAGAAGCAGGCTCCCTGCAGAGCAGGGAGCCCGATGCGGGACTCGATCCCGGGACTCCAGGATCATGACCTGAGCCGAAGGCAGTCGCCCAACCAACTGAGCCACCCAGGCGCCCTAAATATCGGACCATTAATAATGTTATATGTCAATTATATCTCAATGGAAAAAATGCTCCTGTGTCAGTTAACAAGTACCATAAAATTCAACTAAGAATGGCTTAAGGACCAGGGAAGTCCTGAAGCAAGGCAATCCCAAAGCCTGAACAGCTTTAAAGACTCGGTTTCTTTTTATCACCTTCTACTGCTAATCTCAGTGTGTCAGTTTGGTCCTCAGGTTCCCTCTGTGAGTGTCACAGGATGGCTGGTCCACTTCCAGGCATCACAGCTAGGCATCATTATGTTATCAGAAGAGTGGAAATGATTTCTGTTTCTTCAGGAATGAGGAAGCCTTTCTGGGCGCTTTAGGAAACCTCTCCCTCAGCTCTCATTGGCCAGAACTGGGTCATTTGGACTCCCTTAATCCAGTCCCCTTCTAGGGGAATGAGACTGCATGATTCGTTTAAACAAATTAAGATTTACACCTGCGTTACTTGGGGGAAGTACAAATGCTTGAGAATAACAGCTATTCTCCCAGTAAAGAAGAGGGGGAAAGGTTCTTAATCAGCAATTATTTTGTGTCTGCTCTCTGTAAAAACAAAAATCTGGATGGGGAGGGACCATTCTTTCCAACCAAAGCCAATAAAAAGGATAATGATGCTGACAGTGAAGAGGGTAGCAGCCATTTATTGTGCACTTACTGTTTACTAGGCACTCTGCTAAGTGCTTTATTTGTACTATCTCATTTAATCCTCTCAACACACTGAAACAGTGTCTTGATGAGGATTATTTTGCATTATGAGAGAAGGAAAACCAAAATAATGTTTTCTTTTTTAAAAATTTTTAAAAAGATTTATTTATTTGAGAGAGAGTGGGGAGGGGGGTGAGGGACAGAGGAAGAGGGAGGAAGAGAATCCCAAGCAGACTCCTCGCTGAGCAGGGAGCCGGATGCAGGGGTTGATCTCACAACTCTAAGGTCATGGCCTGAGCTGAAATTAAGAGTCAGATGCATAACTGACTGAGCAACCCCAGTGTCCCCAAAATAATATTTTCTAAACAAGATATGTTAACTTTTTTGGATATTTGATCTGGGGCTGGAATAGCACTCCACCGAGTCAAATACTCAGGCTTTTATCTTGTTGCTCAACTGTGCATGGCTTCCATTCCTAAAGTCACTTAATGGCCCCAAATGATACAGCAACTGCAGCCAACATATTTGATCCCAGCTAGTAGGAAGTTGCACCCACTCCTACTTCTGCTAACATCCCAGTTATATGAATCATATCTAACTCCAAGGGAGGATGACTAAATGAAGTCTTCAGCCCAGTTAAATTTAGAGGCTCTATTATTGAGGAAGAAGAGGAGTATCAGTCTCTGCCACACATGAGTGTTCATTTTCTCCCTTTTAAAGATGGAAAACCTGAGGGATAGGCCTAAGTAACTTGTCAAAGATCACACTGCTAATAAATATGGAACTGGCATTCATACCTACGCAGTCTGATTCAGGAGGCATAATATTCACCTTAGGTCTTTCCCTAGATTGGTCCTTTATATATAAAGCTACTCTTATGAAATCTCTTATGTTTGTATTCTATAGTTATGATAAACTTGACTTCAGAGTACTCTTAATAAATCCTATCCCTTTTTAAACAGTGGGCAGGGCAGGAATCCTGACTTGCTTCTAAACTCCTGAACTTCACCTATTACACATGTTTAGTTAAGAACCATTTAATTGGGGCACCTGGGTGGCTCAGTCAGTTGGGCATCCGACTCTTGATTTTGGCGCAGGTCATGATCTTAGAGTTATGGGATCTAGTGCCTCATCGACTCTGCTTGAGATTCTCCCTCTCCCTCTGCCCTCCCCTGCCCCTCATGCATGCGCTCTCTCTCTCAAATAAATAAATAAATAAATAAATTAATTAATTAATAAAATCTTTAAAAAGAAAAGAATAATTTCAGCAGCTTCACGTTCTCTCTCTACAAAATAGGCAAGGGATAGAAAAGGTTAAGGATGTAAACTAATGCTGCTTTTCTTGGCTAAATGTGGCTAAAGATTTATTTCAAAAAGCCTAAAGTTTAAACAGAAATTGACCCCATTGTCTTTTGATGCCAAGCTGTCTTGAAGAAATCAAACACTTGGGTAAGAGTTGGTGTGGCAAAATCTGGGAAAGCCTTTAGACTATAATAAGAGGGTTTCATAGGAGGTAGAAAATTTCTATTTAAAATTGAAAGAACATCAAGCTTAGACTAAATAATGGATGAATTACAGAACACTAGAGCTGGAAGAGACCTTAGACATTATTTAATCCAAACCCCATTGTAATGGCAAGGCCCACAGAGGTGGTATGAATTGCCCATGGTCACCAAGTTAAGTGATGCATTCGGACTTAGATCATAGAAATTTAGATCCAGAAAGAATTTAAGAATCATTATAGGAGATGGAAAGATACTAGTTGAGTAATAGTTAGCCTCACTGTAAACTCATTAAGGACAGAGCTTTTTGCATGCACAATGTGCAGCATAGCATTTGGCATATAATGGTTGCTTGATGAATTCTTTAAGTAAAAGTTTAGGGAATAAGACATCTAATTGCACTTGTCATTAAATCTTGTTCTGAAATACATAGATCTTTTTGGCAAGTGACTATTCAAATTAATTAAACCTATGTTCTTTGATAACTGCTTATATTTCTTTATTATGTATCATTCTAAGAGGCTAAGATTTCAATTCTAAACTTATTCTTTCTCATTTCTCATACATTAAAAATTTTCTAGTGTAGAAATAAAAAAAACTTCTGCAACCTTATACTAGTCATTTTCATAGCTTGATATTATTCTTATGTATGTTTTCAATGAACCAAAAATCAATAGGAATGTGTTTCAGAATGACAAAGGTTTTATGCATTTTTATATCTGAATAAAATTGGAATATAATCATAACTTAACTCTGAAGTTGAACTGTATTATTTGCAAGTCATTATAAAGTTATTAACTATCTATGGATTAGATGTCTAATAAATGCAAGTTGAAAGGACAGTGAGATACCACTTCACGCTCACTAGGATGGCTATGATTCGAACCATGGACAATAACAAAAGTAGACAAGGATATGGAGAAATCAGAAGCCTCATGTGCTGCTGGAGGGAAGGTAAAATGGTACAAGCAATTTGGACACAGTTTAGTAGTTCCTAAAAAAAAAAAAAAGTTAAAAATAGAGTTATAATAGGATGCAGCAATTCTTCTCCTAGGACTATACCCAAAATAAAGGAAAACATATGTCTGCATAAAAACTTGTTTACAAATGTTCATAGTAGCATTATTCATAATAGCCAATAAGTGGGATTAACCCAAATGTCCATCAGCTGATGAACAGATAAACAAAATGTGGTATATTCATGCAATGGAAGATGATTCTTCTATAAAAAGGAATATAATACTGAAACATGTTACAGCGTGGGTGAACTCTGAATAAACTTACACTACATGGAAAGACCACATACTGTATAAATATGAAATGAAATATGAAATGTCCAGAATAGGCAAATTCATAGAGATAGAAAGATCAGTGGTTACCAGGGGCTGGGAAAGGGAGGAATGAGTGTGGCTTTTATTTTATTTTTTAAAGTTTTTAATTTAATTCCAGTTAGTTAACATACAGTGTTGTATTAGTTTATGGTGTACAATATGGTGATTCATCAGTTCCTTACAACACGCAGTGCTCATCACAAGCGCACTCCTTAATCCCCATCATCTATTTAACCCATCTCCCACCCATCTCCCCTCTGGTAACCATCGGTTTGTTCTCTGTGGTTAAGAGTCTGTTTCTTGGTTTGCCTCTTTCTCTCTCTCCCCATCCCTTTGCACATTTGTTTCTTAAATTCCACATATGAGTGAAATCATATGCTATTTGTCTTTCTCTGACTTATTTCGCTTAGCATAATATTCTCTAGCTCCATCCACATTGCTGCAAATGGCATGATTTCATTCTTTTTTATGGCTAATATCCCATATGTGTGTATATGTATATACACACACATATGTTTATGCATATACATATATATACATCTGTATATATACATACATGTATATGTGTGTATGTATATGTATTACCACATCCTCTTTATCCATTCATCAGTTGATGGACACTTGGGCTGTTTCCAAAATTTGGCTGTTGTAGATAATGCTGCCCTTTGAACTGGTATTTTGTATTTCTTGGGTAAATACTTAGTAGAGCAATTGCTGGATTGTAGGGTAGCTCTATTTTTAACTTTTTGAGGAAACTCCATACTGTTTTCTAGAGTGGCTGCACCAGTTTGCACTGGGTTGGGAGTTTTTTTGAATGATGAAAATGTTTTGGATCTGATAGTGGTGATAGTTGAGCCAACTCTGTGAAAATATCCAAAACCATTGAATTGTATACTCTAAAAGGATTAATTTTATGCTATGTGAATTATGTATAACTCAATAAAGCTATTAGTTAAATCTATGGAGTTATGACACTTTTCAAAACTTAAATATAGGGCTTTATGATTCAAATCATATTTATAATTCTTACAAAACAACTTCTTTTCTGATTTCTAGATACTATCGATCAAATGGTTTTTTTTTTTTAAGATTTTTATTTTATTTATTTGACAGAAAGAGAGAATGCGAGAGAGGGAACACAAGCAGGGGGAGTGGGAGAGGGAGAAACAGGCTTCCCACCAAGCAGGGAGCCCGATGTGGGGTTCGATCCCCTGAGCTGAAGGCAGACGCTTAACGACTGAGCCACCCGGGTGCCCCGATCAAATGGTTGTTTTTGACGGATCACTTTTTATATAAAAGTGAATGCTACCTATGTATGTTGTTACTGGCGACCTAAAATGTCTGCTCTCTTAGGCTAGTGCAGATCTGGGAAGAACGAGTACGCTTAAGCAAGCTAAAAGAAAAGGTCATCAGGGAAAATGGAAGAGTCATTTTGAAGATAGAGAAAGAGGAATGGAAGGTAAGCTTCATAGAAGTAATATTTGATTTTCTGTATTTTACGTTTTGTGGGAGAGTTGAGAAAATGATTCTGAGACTGTGTGATTAAGTCCAGAATAGTTAGAAATTCTAATGTTAATAATACACCAAATGAATTTGGGCAACATGAACAACTGAAAAGAAATATAACTTACATTTTTTTGGTAAAAACTCAGTTTTCTTCAACTCTGCCTAAACATAAGTCATTTGCATTTTTTCTCCTACTAATCCGACTAGTAAGCAACTTCTCATTTCCATAAAAAAGATGACCATCTGCCTAACAAAAATCATATAGCTTTTCCAAAACAAATGCCCAGCTAAAAGTCCACAAAATGGAATAGGATACTCATTTTTTTCGAGGGCTACTACCTGATTCATACTCCCTCTCATAAATACACACACACACACACACACACAGAGTTTGCTTAATTACATTAGGCATGCTCTAATTTTTATAAAGGTATCTATACCTTGGGTCAGTGTTTGTTTTCATACATGTAGGTATAGTTAGCTAGCAGGTTATTTTCTCTTTGGGCTATTTTAGGTTGAAAGGGAAAAGGTGTAAAGTTCAGAAAGGTTGAAACTCTTAAAATCTTTATAAAAAAATCTGTAAAAAACTTACAAAATATTTCAAAGAGAAATTTGAATTATTCACTAAAATGATTTTTTGTTTCTCTAACCACCACATTCTCATTTTCAACTATATATGTTCTCTAAAAAAGCCTAATACAACAATATATTTAGGACATTGTTATATGGGTGTGCACTATTGACCAAAATACATTATCTTTGTTTATTCTGATTGGGGTTTGAAGGTTTAGTACCTGTACCCCCAAAGTAAAGTTCTTAAAACTCAGAAGTAACACAAAGCACTTGGAAATATAACCCATTAAGGAAAAAATATTCCAAAGTTCTTTTACAAATCAAGTAATATTGCTACAATTATACTTCAGTATGACATGATACTAAAATAATTTAAGTAATATATTAATTCTGTCATTTCTTTTACTTGAGTTTAGACCCTCCCTTCTTCTCTACTGAAATTGAATCAGCTACAGGAATGGCAACTTCATAGAACTGGTTTATTGAAAATTCCTGAATTCATTGGAAGATTCCAGAACCTCATTGTATTAGATTTATCTCGAAACACAATTTCAGAGATACCTCGAGGAATTGGTAAGGAAGATTGCTTTTATTCCCGGGTTTTTTACTGAGAATTTTTTTGATACATGGAATAATGTAGCCCCGAGTCTTGAGAAAATTGTAGACATCTAAATTGAAGCTTCCAGAGGACCCAAGTTTCTGGAATTTACAGAAGTGATTCAAGATAAGATTTCAAGGCAAGGAAAGTCCCTTGGGAAACATTGTATAGATTCTGGAAACAATGTGTCTTGTTCAGTTAATCCTCCTAGAAGAGAACAGGTTGAAGGCAAGAAAGAAAGATTCCTTGGATGAGAAAAAAAATCCCTAAATGGAAAATTGGCCATGATATAGGAGATAAAACAAGATGAAAAAAAAAAAACACATTTTTTGCTTATAGCACTGATAAACCTCCTATCTTTAGAAGGGATAGGACATACACTGGGAAAAGGGAAGAACCTGGGAAGTTTGATTTGCCAGTACGAAACTGGCAAGTAAGTTATGCTGTAATAAATAACTGAAAACATTATTTTATATCCATCTGCTCTCTATCGTGTATTATTTTTTTGTAGGACTTCTCACTAAACTTAAAGAGCTGATTCTTAGTTACAACAAAATCAAGACTGTCCCCAGGGAAATAAGTCATTGTGCCAGCTTGGAGAAACTAGAACTTGCTGTAAACAGAGACATCTGTGATCTTCCACAAGAGGTCAGAAAGACATAAATGTCTATGACTTATTGTCCACCTAATACTGGTTTACTTCTCAACTGTGTGATTGCCAAAAATAACACTAATGAAGAAATGCTATAGATTTTATTTCAGAAAATATTTAGTGATTATCATTTCCTATTATAACACATATTTTTAATTAGAGAAATATCTATTTAGCATAAAAGATGCAGTACTGACATCATTTGTGATCTCCTTGAAGGCCAGAGTAAGAGTCTTATTTATTTCTATCTCCAGAATTGAAGGCACAGCCTAAGTTGTAGTTGTAACTTAATAAATGCTTAGTGAATAAATGATTATCACAAAGCACAGACAATGTGGTGATGGAAAAATTCTTTTTTTTTACTAGTTGGTGTTTATAGAGTGATCAGTTTTTGAAATAGAGGTGAAGTGGTAAGAAATGAATTCTTCAGTTTCAGAAAAGTGTTTCTTTGCTAGTTTCTTAGGCTCTGCTGAGTAAAAGAAAGCAATGGGTTTGCAAAGTCTTCAAATTTTGATTTGGTATGATGACTTGTTATTAGTAAAACCAAGCTGATCATAGTGATAGAGACACTTTCAAACATCCTTCAAACGTATTTAATGATCTTACAATGAGCAAAGAAAATTTCCAAGGTATTGACTTTGCAAGATGAAAGTTAAGAAACATAATTAAAACTCAAAACAAAATAGACTATTCCTTTCTCCCATTCTCCACTATTTTTGGTGAGAATATCACTTTTTTTCCCACACCAGTAAATATGTCACCAATTGTTGCTCTTGCAAGTAAAACATAGTTTCTACATTTATATCTATCTCATCTTTGAATAGTTCAACTTAATGAAATGTATGTACTTATTTATGATGAAAATGATGATCATAGGGACAATTTCTTTATATCTACAAGAGGTCCAATAAATATTTTATTTTGAACTTTCTAATTCTTGTGATTTTCTTTCTGGGATTGGTTCCATCACTAAAAACGCTGTATGAATTCGGGCAGGTCTATTAGCCTGTGTTTTCCTTAACTTTTTCACATAAGAAACAGGTTTTGCTGAAACAAATATTGAACTGAAATCTTGACCCTGGGATTATTTCCAAGAATGGCTTCTTTTTTTTTTTTTTTTAAGATTTTATTTATTTATTTGAGAGAGAGAGAATGAGAGACAGAGAGCATGAGAGGGAGGAGGGTCAGAGGGAGAAGCAGACTCCCTGCCGAGCAGGGAGCCCGATGCGGGACTCGATCCCGGGACTCCAGGATCATGACCTGAGCAGAAGGCCGTCACTTAACCGACTGAGCCACCCAGGCGCCCCTCCAAGAATGGCTTCTAAATTAGCTGTGAAGCCCTGAACTCACCACTTTACATAAAGAGGTCTCAGTTTTCACATATGCAAAATAAAGACTGTTGTTATAATAATGTGAATATCTTTCAATATAAAATCAAAGGGTTCTAGTGCGACTCAGAAATCAGTAACAGGAAGAGACTTATGTCTCAGGCACACTACGCTGCACACTGTACACAAACATATTTATGCCAATTGAAAACGATCTTTCTATACTCCATTCTAAACCATATGAAAAATTTTGAAGTCTGATTTTGAAAAAGTACTTTATTCATGGCTTGAATTCTAAAGCTTGGACAAAGATTACCTACTAAATGGAAACCTGCTTTTTTGCATTACCCACAAAACACTGCATTTGTGGGTTTTTTTTTTTTTTTTTTTTGTGGTGTTAAAGATATGGAACGAATCTTAACATTCCCTGAGATAATAAAACAGAACTTGCCTAGATAAAATAGAAAGCTTTTTGGAAAAGTTAACTAAATTCTCACATTTTGAAACTTTCACTACAGTGTTATATGGAAAGAGTTTAGAAATTTTGTGGCTTTAGGTCCATGAAAACTTTGAGTGCACATCACCCATCATTTCTAGTTACATGGTATTTCTCAACCATTTTGTCTATAAAATAGAAATAAGATACTCATCTTGTAAAGTTGATGAATAAACTAGAGTTGTAAGCATCAACGTGAATACATTGAGTCACTGATATTAAGAGAAAAAAGCAAGTTAAGGGAAGTACAGTATCATAATCTTCAAATAAAAGTACTAAATTTTGTTTATGAAAACATATAATAGTAATTACAGAGAAATATTTAAAAACATGTATTTATGTATAGTAATGAAAACAAGAAAACATGCACAGGAATAATAAATACCAAATTCAGGAGAGGGGTTCCCTCTGGAAAGGAAGAAGGGAGGAACACATAGGAGGCAGTCATAGCAACATATATATATATATATATATATATATATATTTTTTTTTTTTTTTTTTTAAAGATTTATTTATTTGAGAGACAGAGTGAGTGGAGGAAGGGGCAGAGGGAGAGAATCCCAAGCAGACTCCCTGCTGAGTGCAGAGCCCGACGGCAGGGGTGGGGTGGGGTGGACATCTCACCACCCATGAGATCAGGACCTGAGCCAAAACCAAATCACTTAGCCGACTAAGCCACCCAGGTGCCCCTGAATACATTTTCTTTCTTAAGCTGAGCACACTGGTGTTGGGATATCATTCTTAATAAACTTTTATTGATGTTTTCATTGAGAAAATAGAAGTACCAAACAGTAAATGCTATGACTGAGATAGCATATGTAAAATATCAGGCACAAAAAAGAAGGTTCAATAAAGAGAAGTATTATTTTGAAGTTTGGGTTTTCCCATATAAATCTCAAATGCAGGATGAAAGGAAAATACAAGCAAACACAAGCAGGTTCTGTAAGTGCTGGAACTTGGGTATTTGGAAGATAAATTTTCTTTGAATAGATGAGCTTTCTATAAGTTTTTCATTTCTCTGGAGGTTATTTAGCTTTATTTTTATTTCAAAGTTTTGGGGACGATGACTAAAAAAAAGCCCAAGCATAATGTGAACATTCCTTGATGTGAAAAAGCGCTACTAATGTGAGTGTTCTAAGAGTTTACATTGTGGACATCCATTTTGAAAAAGCTTGCTTGCCTTTTCAGCTCAGCAATTTGTTAAAGCTTACGCACCTTGATTTGAGTATGAACAACTTTACTACAATCCCTCTGGCTGTGTTGAACATGCCTGCTCTTGAATGGCTCGACATGGGGAGCAACAGACTTGCACAACTTCCTGATACCATAGAAAGGTAAATATGTAATTTTCTGTGCATTAACAGATGTGTTGAAGTCATCCATCATAAATAACAAAGGAGACCCCAAGCATAATCAATCACAAGAGACCCATGAGGTACTAAATATGCTACTTTTTAACAATATTTTCATTTACTTAAGTATAAGGGCTTTGGGAGAGAAAAACTGGCTCTCTGACTTCAACATGCTGACACGAATATGCCACACAGTAACAACATTACTTTGTGCATGCCAGGCCCTCTGTGGGCTTTACAAATGGATGAAAACTAATGTAGAGATGTAAATTGCTCAAGATCACAGTGTTAAAAGTGTGAACCTAGGCAGCCTGGCCCACAGTCCATGCTGTTAACCCTTATGCATACTTGTCTTACCCAAATAGGCATATTCATAGTTTCTTATTTTTCTCCTAACACTCTAGTTCAGACTAGATAACATTTATAGCTGTTCTTTAAGAACTCCTATGAGAATAGTGAAGAATTCTAAAATATGGTTTCCTTTCTACTACCACATGCTGAGAAGTGTATTGTAGGGATTAACCCTCCAATGCAGTTTCCCTAATAATCAGGTAACGTGAAGTCGGTTAACTCAACTGGTACACTGGTTAAAGGAGATGTTATGAAAGATGACATTTGTTTCATTTTAGGTTAATAAGAACCAGGGTTTTCATATTATGTATGATTAATCACAGAAATCTCTTTTAATTCATCAGAATGCAGAGTCTACATACATTATGGCTGCAACGGAATAAAATAACATGCTTGCCAGAAATAATCAGCAATATGAAAAATCTGGGTACTCTTGTACTCAGCAACAATAAACTGCAAGATATTCCAGTGTGCATGGAAGAGATGACCAATCTGAGGTAAAAGTTGTAGACACAAAACTGACATGTTCCTTTCTGGCTGCAGAACAAGGTAATATAGAGAAATTGTTATTAATGGATTTGAGTTCTCATTCATATGAATGAATACATTTAAAAATTTTTCCAACTTTGCAATTCTATAATTTATAAGTAGGATTCATATAATACTGGCCAAAATTATTCAAGAAAGAATTCTTGAAACAAAAGCCATACTGGGATTATGGGCTTTCAGGAATGCCCTCAGTTGGTGACATTTTTATGAAAATCGTCTTTGGAACTGCTAACAAACCTCATCTACAAATAAAAACCAAAGGCATAAAAATAGTGCTTATTTTCCTTCTAAATGACTACAGTGGACACAGGCAATTATGTTACAGAAAGAATAAATACAACTTTTTACTAAGTTAATTACTCTCAGAACTCCCTCAAGTGTTCCTTCCAAAATTTAATTTCCTGACAGAGAATGTAAGAGAATTCACATCAAATCCCACAACTTCCATAACAAAATCATTCATTCACCTATTCAGCAACTGCTGAGTCCTGTACTCGATGAAGGTACAGTGATGTATAAGACACAAGTCTATAAAATATGCAGAAACTTCACCATATTAAATACATGCTAGGGACTAATAGTTGCTTCTATAAGCTTTGAAAATGAGTTGTCTAAAACTAGTGTTTTTTTCCTTCTGGAAGAGAAACTTAAAGGATTCTTAGGATTTACTACATTTCACCAAAATGTTATTGAAACCAGTTAAAAAAAAAAAGTAATTTAGTGTATTATCATTTGATCTTTCCTCAGAAAAATAAATGTACACTTCTATGGCATCTATAAAAATATTGTTTTTTGGTGAACTGCTAGGTTTGTCAACTTCAGAGACAATCCATTGAAACTGGAAGTAACACTTCCTCCCAGTGAAAGCATAGATGAAGAAGAGGAACGGGAATTATTTGGCCTTCAGTTTATGCATGCATATATACAGGAGTCCCAGAGAAGAGCAGGTATGGCATTTTTATATAACACATGTCAAATATTTGGTAGAGGAATGTGTGTATATATATAGATTCCTTTATAGATTTCTCATTCCATCTTACCTTTTCTGTCAAATTTTGTCTTTTGGTCAATATTGTTGGAGGAAAAAAAGTGAAATTCCAATCTGTTCACAATTTTGATAAAGGCTTAGAGAGAAATTGTGAAGATACTGAAAGTTTTTCAAGTGGTGACAGGAAATAAATTTCTTTGGCCAAGGACCTGAAGCACAACCAAGGGAAGGAAGATGTGATTTTTTAAAAAGATTTTATTTATTCATTTGAGAGCGAGCGAGCACAAGCTGGGGGCTGGGTGGGGGGGCGGGGGAGAGGGAGAGGGAGAAGCAGAGTTCCCACTGAGCAGGGAGCCTGACGCGGGGCTTAATCCCAAGAGCTTGAGATCATGACCTGAGCCGAAGGCAGACACTTAACCATCTGAGCCACCCAGGTGCCCCTGAAGATGTGATTCTTAAAGCTTCACTACCTCATTCTATCAGTTTGTCATATATTTCAGTGTACTCATGAACACTACCTTCCCTGTCATTTCCTCTTTTTCTATAATCCACAAATAGCAACATAATATTTTGCCTAGGAATGAAAAATATTAAGAGAACAGATTTTTAACCAATAGTTAAAATGTGAGGTTTTGATATATAGATTTCAATCACTCAGTCTCAATTAAGAATTAAACCACTTTTTCAGTAAAGGAAAGCCTTTAACTTAAACCAAGATTATAAGAGGCCAAAGAGACAATTCTATTAAGAAAAACAATGAAACAATAGTATAGTAATAGAAATCATTTTATAATGCACTAAAACATGAAGAGTTTTTGAATCAAAAGGTCAGATTTAATTTATCTTCTAAGATAGCTGCTTTGGAGAATGAGTATAATCCAAGCAAACAAATGGCAGTGTTTTAGCTAGAAGGAATCATTTTTACCAACATCCAGTGGCAGATATTAGGAAATGGTCATCTAATCTGTGGTAGCAAGTCACAGAAACAATAGCATGGAAAATAGATTGGAGGACGACAAGTAAAGTTAGTTTGGGGCCTAGTTCAGGGTATAAATACATAAAAAACAGGTAGTAGATAGAATTGGTGATTGAATGATGGGAAATGAGAGGACTCTAAGATTAATCTGTTTTTGGTTAGAGCAACCGGATGGATGGTGATGCTGAGATGAGGTGGTAGAAGTGGAAGATAAGGAAATTTGACATAGTTGTGGGACATGTGGGAAGAGGTAGTTGTGTAGGTGAATTTGAAAGTTCAAGAAGGGGTTTGCTGTCCCTATAAAATTTGGCAGGTCAAGGAATAGCAATATACATATCCCACATAGTTACTTTTTTATGATATCTTAAGGGAAGTAAACAAGGTTGGGGAAAACAAGAATCTTGACCTATAGCTTGTTGAAGGGTAAGCTTATCCGCCCATAAAATACTTAGTACCATTGTCAGAAACATCATGAAGCTAAATGGGCACAGGACTATTATCAGTATAACTATTGCGTGTATGTGTATGTTTTGTGAAACATAGTTGAGATTATGCCTGTTGTAGAATATTTTTTATTCCTGGGCATAAATTGTTGAATGATGCAAAACAGACTGTATGACACCAATTAGCATTGCCTGACCCAGTAAAATCACGGAAATTATTGAATGATGTATATTACCCTTTATTTATGTTCTCTTGATTGGGCAGCATGAGTAATTAACTTTAGAAATAATCAAACTACCTTACTTTAATAATATTTGACATGGAACTTATAAAAAGAGAAAAAAGGTTACAACTTAAGCAGAGATAATTAAACCAAGTTTGCCTATTGTCATTAAAAATAGATTTGTGAATTAGAATTATTAACGTATTTATTGAGTACTTACACTGTGCTTGGAGCTGTTTTAAGCATTTTACATGTGTTATCTCATTTGTTACAAAACCTTGTGAGGTAGGTAGTATTATTATTATCTTCATCATCCTCATTTTAAGAAGGGGAATCGAGGCACAAGGAGATTAAGTAGTGGCCCAAGGTCATACACTAAGGTGGTAGGGCAGGATCTGAACCTACGCAGTCTCATAAAACACAGGAGATTAAAGCAGAAAAGCAGGAACTAAAAATGCGCTAGGCTTCTATTTTATAATTCATGTACTCATAGATCTATTTATAGGATAAAAAAGTTACCTAAGAATATCATTATAGTACCTAAAATTATTAATTCTGATCTTTGTCTTGGCAAAGGTACCAATGATTAAGACAATTTTCACAAATAAAGACAGAAATAAATGAAGGATAACGTGAAGACAGTAACAGTCCTTACCATATGTTTGGATTAATATTTGCTTGTGCATAGAAACTGCTTATGAGTTAAATAAGGCCTAAGTGTGAGGTGGTTTTGGTTTCATTATCTAATTTCCATTTTATTCCAAATTATTTTCTCAAACAGGGGAGAATATATAGTTGTGCTTATATGTACAAAAATGTCCTTTTAAAAGATATGATACCTAATTAACTTCAGAAGTTATTTGCAAATTTCAATTTAATTTGTGAATGAGGCTTATAAGTTATCTTTTTGGAAGTTCGAACTAGATAATTATTCAATTAAAAAAATGAAGTGAAACAGTTCATTTCCCTTGAAAACTATCTCTTCACTTTTGCTGTTTGTCATGGATAAATTCAGAAATACATAAATACATGTATGGCTCTGGAAATCTGAAGGTGAATTCATTAATTGATTATGAACATCTCTGAATTTCTTTGCATTAGGAGAAACAAATCACAATAGATTATCCTTTCCAGATTGGAATGGACCAAAAAAAATCCATATATAAGCCAAGTTCTCAGACTTGCCTTTGTTACAAATGGACAACTGATCATACATCTTGAACTTGAGAAGTAAAAAGTACTAAATTTCCAAAATTAATACAAATAAGAAAGCTAATGTGCTAGTTGTGTATTGATGTGTTACGTGTGTTTCAGATAACCAAGTCAACTGTTCAACTACTTTACCAATCTCTATAAATACTGATGGATAATATAACTCAAGATGCCCTGCTGAAGAGAATTACTTTGAGAATTTGGTGAATTTGCTAACATTTGGACTTCTAAGTAAAAAACAAAGCTATAACCGAAGTTCAATGAGGCCACAACATTTTTTAAAGTTCATATCTCTGCTACGTAAAGTATATTTTATGAATATAAAAATACAATTAAAAAAAATTTTTTTTGGTGGAAGACAGATGTTCACAATTTCTTTTCCATTAAGCAGTTGTTTCTGGTGATGAAGAATGATTTGGTAAAGCAGTTAACAATACATTTTCCAAAGATACCAGAGGATCTGTATAATACTGTAAAGCAGGACTGAATCCTTTCTGCTGTAAATACTCGACTCGGCCTTGGTCAATCAGCAATTTACAAAGATGCCCTATTTTCTTCTTTTCTTCAACAGTAAGGAACCTAAACCGAATAATCACAAAACATCGTTAAAATTTGTAAAAGTTTACAAAAAATTATTTTAGTCACTTCTATTTATTGATAAGTTCCTAACTAACCTGCAATACACTAGGTGCTATGTCCCATGCTTCCAAGATATGTTTTATTTTTGCCACAATAAAAGTGTATTTCAATGTATTCTAAAATTGGATGGTAAAATGCATGTTCATGGATAGATTTTGGGGGACATTTATCTAAAAAGAAAGTCCAGCAATAACAAAACATTTCTGCCCCGGTGTCGTGCATTTCCAAGTAGTCACTTACCCAGGGACACTCTCGGTGCTTTCATCCGTGATTCTGCATCCCCCGTCATCATGCTCTTCACTGTCACCATTCTGCTTATCTTTTCTCTTTGTGGTAAGATTGGAGGCTTCCAAAGATGTTTTTCGCATCCCACAAGTCGCCCAACTACTCATTCGCTGAAAGTAGTGGAATTCCACTGCTCCAAGGCCTAGAGCCCTGAAATACTCTTTGCCCACATAATGTCTCCAATCACACCTGTGGTGACAACAGAGTGCAATAACAATGCCAGCCACAGGGCTCCACTTCTCTGGGACATTTTTCTCATTTCCTTCCTTGGCCAAAGTGTTAATTTCTTTCTCTGTTTTATCATTCTTTATGCGTTTGGCTAAAGGTTCTTCATTCCTTTCCTCACAACTGGCAGCATAGGTTTCAACCAAACATCGTAATGCAAGATCTGCAAACACAATTATGTGGCCCCCCCCAAACCACATCATCTTTAAAAATAAGTATTTTTTTACATTTATTCAGCAGTATGGTTTCTAAAATCCCAACAACAAAAACCTGCTTGGCTTTATACTTGTAACAACTCTTCCATGAATTATCAATTTTGTTCATATTTGCTGTTTTCTCATTAGCATCTCATTTTCTCTAATGATTTATTCTACTTCCCCAAACAACTGGCTGAAGCTTAAGGTCTACAGTCTGTAAAAACTTTAGTCCAACTACTCAACTTGGCTCTCATTTCTCCTACTCTAGCTGAGGAAAGGACTTGTATAGAAAAAAATCACTGATCTACACTTACATGCCAGGGAAGTTTTGAGTTTAAGAAACCCAAAGAAAAGAAAGAATAGAAGGGAAAGGCATCTGCTTAGACTGATGTTAGGTGTCAGTCCTGAAACATATGATGTTCACAGCAAATCCGGATGAGCTGAAGAGTTGATAAGAGGGAGTCATTCTGTGGGAAGTAGGCCTCACTGAGCAGCCTTACAGTATTTATGCATTCATTCAGCAATTAGTTACTGAATGCCTTTCACGTGCAAGCTTTGCAAATGTAACGATGATTATACACATAAACTTCGAGGTGGATGTACTCCACATTAAAAAGAAAAATTTAAACTTAAAAGCTAAACAAGCAGATTTTTTGATGACTACGACTATTTCCCAGTGAAGACTGCTCTATGGTTGACAATATTTGGAAGACCCCAAATATATACTGTAAAAATGGTATTTCTTGTCTGATTAGACCAGCATGCTGTGCCTAGTCAATCAAAAACATATATATTTTAAAATTTTATTACCCTAAGATGTCACCAGTGACTATTAAATGACTTAATATTTCACTAGTAAATTTAATTCAATATATGAGTTGAAGTCAATAAACACTGGGAGAAAGGAATAGCTAATATACTATTTCAAAAGCTATTGTTTTCTGACAAAATATATTCAGTCAGTTTTATTTATATTTGACTTAAGTAAATGATTTTCAGAAACATGAATAACCAGAAAAATTATTAAAAGAATGAAGTAATTTTAGAATCAGAAGGAGCTTTAACAATCTATTTTAACCCCTCCTTTTACAAAGAACTTAAAGGACAACGTGACATACCAAAGAAAGGGACCAGGAAACACAGCAAATTGGTGGTCAAGATCATTCATTCACTCACTCAAATGCTTACTGTTTCTATTATATGCCAACCAAAGTGTTAGCACACTCCCCTGTGCTCAACAAATTCACAGCAAAGTGGGAGAATTAGAATTATATAATAAAAAAATAATTAAAATACCATAAGGTAGCTATGTGGATGCAATTATGATAAACACTAAGAAAATTAGAAACTGACAGAGTATAGTACATGGGAAAAGTACACAGGGTTTCAGTTTGCTGACCAGCAGAGCTGCAGGCAGGAAGCGGCAAAGGCTGGAAAGCACAGGCCAGACTGACAGCCGGTCCTCCTGGTAAAGAGCTTGGACTTTACGCTGTAAGTATTAGGAACTACTGCAAAGTTTTAAAGGGAAAGACATATTAGCTGTGTAGCCAAGGGGTCTAAATATTAGTAATTAAAGAACAGGTAGTGGAAGGAGACCATGAGAGAAAGAAGGGCATAGATGTAGAAGAACCAGGAAAGAAGAATGTCACAATAGAGAAAGAAACTGAATTTCAAGAAGGGCAAGCAACTGGAATGCCTGGCTGGCTCAAGCTGAAGAGCGTGCAACTCTTGACCTCGGAGTCCTGAGTTCAAGCCCCACTTTGGGTGTAGAGGTTACTTAATTTAAAAAAAAGGGGCAAGCAACTGCAGCAGAGATTTTTCAGTAAGATAACAATAGAGTGATGAAGGGAGAATTCACACAGTGAATCAAGAGGGGAAAGTGTGTGGAACAATGAAAAATAGCCAATATAGATTACACTTCTGAGAAACTTGGGTCAGAGAGGTAAGAGTAAATGAGTGTGCTTTTTTCCCCTCCCCAGGACAGAACTGGCTTATGCCAGAAGGCTCTTATGAGGGTCAAATGAGATAAGGTACATGAATGTCATCTTAAAAACTATGAAGGACAACATAAATATACAATACTCAAAGCCATTTCCCAGCCAAACTGAATAATGTCTATGGAGGCTCCGAGTTCCCTGTATGGGAGATGATGAAACCAATAGGAGCCAGGAAGATGTAACAATAGTTAACATTCACTGTGCACTAATGTGTGCTAGACACTTACATGTAACCTGGTAAATTATGTTATCCCTGTTTTACAGATGAGATAACCAAAGCTCAGAAAGGTTAAGTAATTTGCCAAGGTTACACAGCACAGCTGAATTCAGGACTATCCAATTTCAAAGTCCGTGCTCTTTCTACCTTACCATGCTACACCTGACAGATGGACATGCTAAGATAAGACATCTTAGGTATTTTTTTTTTTTAAAGAGTATTTATTTATTTATTTGACAGAGAGAGACACAGCGAGAGAGGGAACACAAGCAGGGGGAGTGGGAGAGGGAGAAGCAGGCTTCCCGCGGAGCAGGGAGCCCGATGTGGGGCTCGATCCCAGGACCCTGAGATCATGACCTGAGCCGAAGGCAGACGCTTAACGACTGAGCCACCCAGGTGCCCCCATCTTAGGTTTTTTTATCTGACATTTCTTTTTTCATTTTCCTCAGAATCCTGGTACATAATCATCTTCTAGTGGGAGAGGTTTCAGAGTCCTTCCCACGCAACTTCTTGAAAAAATCAGTAGCTTTTGGGGTAAAATCATACAGTTTCCATAAAGGATTTGTTTCCTTTTTGGTTGAAATATAACCCAAAAAGCTTTTAGTCTCATATGACTCAGTATTTACACATAACACTTTTTTTTTTTTTTGAAGATTTTATCTATTTACTTGAGAGAGAGAGAGAATGAGAGAAGGAGCACGAGAGGGGGGAGGGTCAGAGGGAGCAGCAGACTCCCTGCTGAGCAGGGAGCCCGATGTGGGACTCGATCCTGGGACTCCAGGATCATGACCTGAGCTGAAGACAGTCACTTAACCAACTGAGCCACCCAGGTGCCCCTCCACATAACACTCTTAATTCATCCTGCAAAATGGCCAAAATAAGCAGATAAATAAAAAAACTATATATCTGATCTAACACAGGGCCAGTGCTATGATAAAGATTAATCAGTTGTAAGCATAGATGATATAAACTACTCAAGAGACTATTTCAAAGATTGGGACCATGTTAAGCTAAAACTTAATGTGTTCATCTAGACATTATTAGTATGTTTACATACCTGTTGCCACACCACACAGATGCTTTCCAATTCCTACCACAGGTAGTTTTTCTTTGCTTAGCAAAGGAATCTTATCTGAAATAAAAGGAAATGAGAACCAAGTTAGCTCTCCTGTGGGATAAGACATTAACAAAAAGACAGAACTAATTTAAATCTTTGAATTTAAGGACCGAGAGAGACTAAAACAAAAATTTCTCACTTTATAGCTGCGGAATAAGAGACTCACAGATGTAATGACCTGATAAGCAACATAGAGGGCTGCTGACCAGCCAGAATTAAAATTCAAGTTTCTTTCTTCTTTTTTTCCCTTTTCTTTCCCTCTCGCCCCTAGGGGGGACTCTCTTTCTGAGTTAAAGTTTCTTGACTCTTAGGCCAATGTTATTTCTTCTATTCTGACTCAGGACTTTCCCCTGTATAAGCCTATTCTGCTAAATATTATTAACTCATTGATAAAAGAACTCAAAGCTTTCCCTGCTAGAAGATTTATTTTGAACAAATAATACATATGATAAACATATATTAATAACATAACCGATATATATTATAAAATACTATATTCAGTATTACAATTAACTATAGTTTTTACTGTATCTTGATATTCAAAAAAAAGATATTATCTTAGCTTTTCACATTGTTTTGAAAAAAAGAAAACATTCATAACAGTCCTTAAAAGGTAAAAAAAAAAAAAAAAAAAAAAAAGGGTCCACAAGGTAATGCATTGTATCACAGTTATGGTCTCCATCCCACCCTTATTTATTTTCTTTTTTGTAAGATTCTGAAATGAAAAGTATGCTTCCTCCTACAAATCCAGCTACAGCATCTAGCACAGTGAACAGTCCAATGGAAGTACTTAGTAAGTATTTCAACTTTTCTGTTGCTTGCTTTCAAATGTTAGTATATTACATGCCAGGAGAAAATGGAACCAAGTGGAACAGTTTGCCTCTGTCAGGGAATATAGAAGTTTAAATTAAGGTAGTTCAAGAAACTCACCATCAATTAGGGTGAAGGGAAAGGATGTCTAAGAAAGCCCTTCTGCTTTATGCTTGAAAATTACCTCATTTTCTCTCTCCTTTTTCTTTGGGCTTAGAAAATAGAGCAGAGGAACTTCTGGGAAATGATGGTAGATTAAATGCAAATATCTAGTTTACTCCCTCCTAAAACTTCCACCAACATGAGGATAGAAGGATTTTTAAAAAGGTATAAACTCATAAGATCTGAGAGAGGACAAAAGGAGACAAAAGTGGGAAAGGCTGTGACTCAACCAAATTTATTCCACAAATCTTCAAAAGGCTCAAGAATTGGGGGGATCAGGTAGTAGAACTGAGTAGCTACAATAGAGAGTACTGGTGGAAAGTCTGTTTAAATAGTCAGATCCCCACCTTGGTGACTACCTGTTTCCCACGTGGTAGAAGACTAGACTAATTCTCTGGAGCAAGTAGAACAGGAGGACAGTGGATTGAGGGACAACAGGAAGTTCAAAGTTGAAGTATGGTAAAATAGCAGAAGTCAGTGAGTGTGCATACTAATTTCCCTAGCTTTTGTTCCCCACTGGGTCCAGGTCCCAAGATGTTCGTAATCAGACCTTTACTCTCTAGGTAGGCGATCAGAAGAGTCTTCTCTGTGGAATCTGATCTGCCCAAGAGGAAAGATCACATCTTAGGCAGATCACCACAAAGTGGAGCTCAGAGTCAACAACTCCACCTAAGGACTCAGAGCTCTGAGTCCCTCAATCCTAAGAACACACCATCAAGGAGCACCAGATGTTTGAGGACAGCCTCTAAGTCAAGAGACCAAAACAAATGGAAAAGAACAAATTGGTGAAAACAGATTACGAAGGGAGAATAATTCTAAAAAAACTATTATTAATATCCCCAGAAAGATATTATAATTATAAAAAAGAACAAGATACAGGGCGCCTGGATGGCTCAGTTGTTAAGCGTCTGTCTTTGGCTCAGGTCATGATCCCAGGGTCCTGGGATCGAGCCCCACATCGGGCTCCCTGTTTCTCCCTATCCCACTCCCCCTGCTTGTGTTCCCTCTCTAGCTGTGTCTCTCTCTGTCAAATAAATAAATAAAAACTTAAAGAAAAAAAAGAACAAGATATAACAATAAAGGTAAATTCAGAGAAAAACATCTTAGAAATGAAAACTATGAGTGGGACGCCTGGGTGGCTCAGTCGGTTAAGCGTCTGCCTTCGGCTCAGGTCATGATCCCAGCGTCCTGGGATCGAGTCCCGCATTGGGCTCCCTGCTCTGCAGGGACCCTGCTTCTCCCTCTGCCTCTGCTTCTCTCTCTCTCTGTTTCTCATGAATAAATAAATAAAATCTTAAAAAAAAAAAAAAAGAAATTAAAACTATGAGAGAAGAAATTAAGTTGGGGAAATTTTAGAAAGTATAGAAAAAAGACCAAAAGATGTAACACAGAGAAGTCAAGAGAAGTAGAAAACCATCCCAGTAGGTCTAATAATTAAATCATAAGAATTCTTCCAGAAAAGGAGAAAAGAGAAAGTGGAACAGAGAAAATTATGAAAGAAGAATGCAAGGCAATTTCCCAGAAAGCTAAGAACACTAGAATCTCTAAATCAGGATTTCTCACCCTTGGTATTATTGACTTTTTGGCCCCAATAATTTTGTTGTGGGGAGCTCTACTATACCGTATAGGATCTTTAGCAGGCCTCTGGTCTAGCAGGCTCTCTGGCCTGTATCCATTAAATGCCAGCAGCATGCCCCCTGCTATGACAACCAAAAATGTCTCAGACATTGCCAATGTGCCCTGGGGGACAAAGTGGCCTCCACTGAAACCACTGCTATAAATGAGTCAGGCAAAATGGGTAAAAATATAACCATATGAAGGCGTATCACTGAAAATTTAAAACACTAAGGACAGAGAAGCCCGTATACATTTCAAGAAAAAAGCATATCCAGTACAAGGGATCAAGATTCAGAATAGCACTGAACTTTTAAACAATACTAGTGGAATAGAACTTTCAGAATTCTAAAGGAAAATGATTTTCAACCTAGAAATACAAATACCCAGCCAAGTCAAGTGTAAAATAAAAGATGTTTTTGGATGATGCAAGGTCTCAAATTTATCTGTAATGCGTTGTTTCTTAGGAAGCTATAGGACTAGGTGGTCTGCCCAAAAAGAGTGTATCAACAGAGGAAGATACGGGAAAAGATGTGGAAAAAGAAATTCCCACTCAGGAGAGTGAAGGAAATCCCCAGGATGAGACTGAAGAGAGTTTTATATTGATCACTGTGCCCCAGGAACATGTCTGAAGCATACAGGGGAGAAGTCCAGTCTTGATTGGAACATGTCTGAAGCATAAAGGGGAGAATTTTTCAGGAAGACAGAAACTAACAGAATACTTGATGAATGTATTACGACAAATAGATTTTTAAAAGACCAAGTAAATAAAATTATAAATTATTAATTTAGCAAACAAAAAATTATACAGGAAAAAGTAATTTACTACATGGTCCAGTGATCAAAAATGATGATTTAATCATTTAATACATATTAGAAAGATGAGGAATGGGAAGTGTCTGCACTTGAGGCAGGGCAGGGGTAGAAAATCTTCATCTTCCATTGGGAAAAACCGGTAGATAATGCTTGGGGGAAAAAAAGGGGGACGGGCAGCAAAAACAAAATTCACCTATAAGAGGTAAATGTGGTTGGCTCCGAAGAGAGAAACATGGCAGGGAGGAAGTGGCTGGTGCTGTTTTTAAAACAACTTGAGAACTTGTAGAATTATTTGACTCTTAAACACACAAATCTAACTTTAATAAAAGCCCAAAAAAGAAAAACAAAAAACAAGGAAAAAAGAAAGGGGATGGGGATGTCTGCAGTAAACTCATTCAATAGATACTTCCTATTCTTTTTCTTCCCCTAAAATGATGAGTAGTCAATTCTAACCCTGCCACCCAGAAAGGAAGAGAAGTCCTTTAAATAAATGTCACCTTCTCCTCATTTCAAAACTACCTTTACACACTCTCAGTATGTCATTAAGTAAGTCTTTTATTTTAAATATTAATAAAAAACTGAAGTATGGAGGTCAGGAGATTAAAATTCACATTTTCACTAGTGGCTATATTTTTAGTTAGTCACTGCTTAGCAGGAAAAGATTTTCCAATTAATGTAAATTCTAAAAGGGCAGTATTGAACTAGATTGTAGGTATTTGCTCCTTTCTCTCTTATCTTTCTTATTTTAGTTTAAAAATAGGGAATGGGGGCACATGGTGGGCCCAGAAGAGTGATCTAGAAACTATTTAATAAATATGGTAGGCAACTTTTCAGTATGCTTAATAAGAATTCAACACATACCGTAAAAACGTGTCTAGAATTTTCAATGTCAGAGAAGTAATATATTCAGTTAAATAGTTTTTTTTTTTTTAAGATTTTATTTATTTATTTGACAGAGAGAGATCACAAGCAAGCAGAAGGGCAGGCAGGCAGGCAGAGGGAGAGGGAGAAGCAGGCTCCCTGCTGAGCAGGGAGCCCAATGCGGTGCTCGATCCCAGGACCCTGAGACCATGACCTGAGCCGAAGGCAGACACTTAACTGACTGAGCCACCCAGGCACCCCCTCAGTTAAATAGTTTTAAATACAGCAATATATATATAATATAAATGCTGGGTTGCTTCACAAAGCTGTATTAATTAGTGGATGGAAGTTACTAGGATATGTTTGTATTAATTATGAAAAACTATAAAAAGGTACAGAAAAGGCACAAAGAGTATGACTGAAGGGAGTGTGTGTGTATGAAATGTGACTTCCACAGAGATGAATTATATTGGTACAATTTAAAATTCTAGGAAGTATGTTTTACCATCAGCTGGACAAAGAACTATCTCATTTCTTTAACAGTTTAGGTAAAGTCATGTTAATTATAGGCAGAAGGCACTAGCCTTTTTGGGGTGGGGGGAGAAGAAGAGGGAGAGAGAGAATCTTAAGCAGGTTCCATCTTTAACATGGAGCCTGAAGCCAGGGCTCGATTTCACAACCCTGAAATCATGATAAAAGTCAAAATCAAGAGTTGGACACTCAACTGACTGAGTCACCCAGGCACCCCTGCACAGACTCATAATTAAAAAGGACAAAGAAATAATGTAGGGACATATTATCAAAACTTTTAAACTCTTTCCTAATATGACACTTCCATTTCTAATTGATACTGAAACCTCATTTTTAAAAAGTTCCAACCCTAACTCAATTTACACTTAATCAGATGTTAGATATAACATTCTATAGTAGCAGTGCATTAATTTTAATTTGTTTTCCCTGAAACACTGTTCTGCATGACTGGGTTTCTAAGCAACCCTCAGAATTTGAAACTTCTATGATTTATGATAGGGCAACCGAAAGTTATACAACTTACTCAAACACAAATGTTGAATATCAATTTGAAGTCTCTCGAATACTGAATTTTTCTTTCTGTGTTTGCCATCTACCTGCACAAACAGAACATTGTCATAACAATAGTTTTTTATGTTTACTTTATGAAATTAAAAAAAGATTTCTATTTGTTTTCAAAATTCAGAGGAAATAATTTCCCACCTTATTTTTTAATACTTAAAAAACAGAATCACTAGTTAAAAAATTTAAGATTGTATAGTCTTTGATGAAAACTCCAAAATAACAGTATCATACATTTTTAAAAGGCTTGAAAATTTTATAAATTATTATGTATAATTATTTCCTGTTGTTAAGTGACTAACAACAGGAAACTTAACAGATGTTAAGTCACTAACCTAAGATTATTTGCCAGCTCCTTTGCCTTTGTTAGCCCCTAATATACTATTTTTGGTATATTCTATCATTCTTCTTACTCTCTCTGAAAGATCACAACCACCATTCTGATCTATGTCCATGTGCCTTTGACTTACAAATCGACACTGTGGCCCAGATATTTTTGATGAGCACCAGACACATAACTAGCCGTGAACTAGAAAGCTCTACTTCAACTGCAAACTCTTTCAAAACTGAACTCATCATTGCTCCCCCCAAAACTATTCTTCCTCTTCCTCCTCCTATATTCCCTATCTCAGATAAAACGTACCACCAGTCACTTAAAGCCATAAAGTGTCACCTGAAATAACTCCTCTCTCATTCTTAATGACTAATAAATCACTGAGCCTCCTTGCTTCCAAAATCTTAGCGTTTCTCATACTCTTTCCCTCCTCTCCATCCCCAATGCAACAGCCTTAGCTCTGGCCCATTTCTTACGTGGATTACTGGATAATAATTATCTTGTTATTAATTTCCCCACTTCAAGTTTCAGACTCCTCTGATAGAGCTTTAATGGTACTGCTAGGGTGAACTTTTCAAAAGCCTTTTGATTTTCTTCAGCAACTCTTACATATTCTTTCAATCTCCTCTCAGCTGTCACTTCCACCAGGAAACTTTCCCTGGCCCACACTACACTGAGGTTGGTGTTCTATCTTCATGCTCCTATGGCTTCTGGTACTTACCATTATCATAAGAGACTTAGCATATGGAACCAGAATACTCCTAAGTCTGCCCCACTAGATATAAGCTTCTCAAAGACAAGAACTAAATCTTGGTCCATAGAATCCCCAGCATGTAGCAGGATAAAGTCAAACTCCTTCCCTTGGCATGAAACAGGACACCTTCCAGTCTAGCCACGCTCTCCCATCTCCTCACCAGTGAACTCTACTTGGGACCATGCATTCCCATCACACAGAAGTGTTTCCATGTTTCCCATGTTGTTTCAGGTATTTGGTTACACTGTTCCTCAAATCCTCTATCTAGAAAACACCAGTTTCAAAATAGAATTCAGGCATCACCTTTTCGATGTAGCCATTTGCATCCTTTCCCTGCAATAAAACATGTCACTCCCTCTTTTGAAACCATACTGTACTCTGTGCAGATTTTTTTCATACTTTGATACTTTTCTATAATCATTAATTTGCCTGTCTCTCCTTTCTAAATATCAGTAATAGAGCATAGGGACCTTGTCTTGACTTTATCTACCCACTGTCTGTCATGGTACCTAATGGTATGCTCAATAAATATTTACTGAATGAATAGTTAGTAGGTGGCACAGGCAGGTTAGAACCCAAGACTTTTAACTCCTAGCTTGAGCTTGGCCCTTTCCACATATTTTCTTGTCTCTGCAAATAATTTTAAGAACTCAGCTCAATGGGCTATTAAAATTTAGATTAAAAAATTTATCTTCAGTTTATCAATATAATTAGAATAAAAAGAATAAAAAGCCATATCAAATCAACACCAAAAAATAATTTTCTTTAAGAGACATGTTTCTGAGTATCATTCTATTTTTAACAAGAAAAGTGCAAACAAAGTTTGGTTACTAATACACTGCCATGATTTCACTTACCTTGAATCTCGTGGTCACCTTTTCTACTAGGATGAAGTGAACTTTCTCAGCATCTTTTAATGCAATATCAACCCAATGAGACAATTTTCCCTTTCCTGCTCCAAACTCGACAAAGCATCTTCTTGGACCAAGTAACTTTAATTTTTCAATGTTACCTAAAATAGAAGCCTGCAAACTTCACAAGATTATTTTACAAACTAGAGCGAACACATTTGGCTTGAATGGGAAAATAGCAAGGTAATTTCTACAAAAGGCAGCATGTGCACATTGATAATTTTTGTTTGGCTTTAAATTTTTTCCCTTGCTTTGAAATTTCTAACACACAATACTCAGAACCATATCCATGCCAAAAGTTTTTAATATATGTTTACACATACTTTTTGAAATGGAAAGATTCTGTTCCCCGTAAGATAAACTAAACAAAATCTAAGAACTGTATTTAGAAAGAATGTTAGCTTTTGACAAATGAAAAAAGGGCAATTTTAGTATAGTTACTATGGCCTAAACATACCTGCTGTTTCAGGTGTTTGGTTGCAGAATCACCATTTTTAGGGTCATTAAGGGCATCATGCAATGCTGGATGGGACATAATTTGATCTTTAAGTGTAGAGTTCAAACCTGTGCCAAATATAAGCACAATAGCTTAAGCAACCAAACATGAAACCGTGGGGCTCTGAACAATGGTAGTAACATCTTGTTAACCACACTTGTATCACTCATGTGGCACCTAATTATTCTAAAAAATTTAACTTACAACTGTAGGCACACTTACCTTCACTTGCTTTCCTCAATTTCTTAATTAAGTTTTCCAACTGCTCTTCAGAGAGAGAAGAAATTGGAACCTATATACAAAAGTGGGGCATCAGCTTGTCTGGGAACTAACCATCACTAATAATAAGGGTTCTATAGGAAAATGTATTCTAAATTTAAAACAATTAATTTATTCTAACAAAAATTGGAACACAGCTTATTCACAGAAATAGTTCACAGACACCTTTTAAATAAAAATTAAATATTAAGTCAAGTACTTACTAACTGTTCAGGTATTTCTGTTCCATCTTTTAAGCCTGCGTTAATATCTTGAATAAAGAAGTCCTTAATAAAAACAAAACCACAACAATACTGTTATTAATGTGAAGAGCTCACAAAAATTAAGGTGAAAAACTGGTTCTTCCCTTCTTCCCATACTCTGTACCCACCATCCTCCCTTTCTCCCATTTATGAATTAAATAATTACTGAGCACCTACTGTGGTCCTTAATTTGTTTTAGTGCTGAGGACTCACCAGAGTAGAGAACAGAAAAGACAAAAATCTCTATGTTTATGAATCATATATTCTAGTGAGTTGTTATTTGAATAAACATTTATAGTCTAAAGAAATTTGTTTGTAATTTTTATTAACGTTTTTACCTGCCTATAGCATAGACTTAGGACTCTGTCAGTTTTGCTTACGGTGTTACAGTAAAAACCACAAAGTACCAACTACACATGGCTGTTTATCAGACAGGCAGCATGACCAAAAATAGAGATAAGATACGATATTATAACGGTTTAGGTCTGATTTCTTCTATTTTAAAATTCTGATTAAAATAAAAAATAGAAATGTACTATGACACTATGTTGTTTATATTAACATAGTAAGATCTTTCTAGTGTATCTTCAGAGAGAAAGATTCAACGTAAGTATCTAGATCAGCACTGTCCAACAGAACCTTCTGCAATGATGGAAATATTCCATATCTTCCCTGGGGAACATGGTAACCACTAGTTTTGAAATTCTGCTAGTGTGACTGAGGAATTGGATTTTCAATTTCATTTTAATTAGTTCAAATTTAAATAGTTACACATGGCTAGTGGTTACCACATTGGACCATGTAGATATAGAAGAATAAAATAATACTATTTCTACAAACCCTGTTCTAAAAGTAAAAACTACTCCTGGGACTTTATGCATACTAATGGACTTTTGTTATGCAGAAGGGTAACATGCGGACTGCGTGTTGCTGCCTTTACTTATATGAATAAGGAAACTGATGATTAAGCGGAACAGGTGAAGACAGCAGGTATTATAATGTTCTGTTGGGTGACTGGCAAAACTATGATAGAAAATTAGCTACAACTATTATAATTTGATGTACTCTTAGTTTAAAATGGTTGCCAAGAGTGCTCCAGGTAAGTTGTGTTGTAGACTAAATTTTTAAATGTGAAAACTATTTATTTATTTATTATTATTTTTTTGTGTGTGTGAAAACTATTTATACTGGAGAAACTTATCACCAATTTACTTTCATTTGGTATGCAGAATTTTTAAAAGATTTATTTATTTTAGAAAGAGAGTGAGAGTGAGTGGGGGAGGGGCAGAGGGGGAGAATCTTCAGAGAGACTCCCCACTGAACATGGAGCCAGACTCGTGGCTTGATCTCACGACCCATGAGATCATGACCTGAGCCAAAACCAAGAGTCACATGCTTAACCGACTGAGCCACCCAGGTGCCCCTGGGGGGTATTCCATTTTTAATAAATTCACCTCTTCTCTCAAACTTTTCCCAGAACATGTATTCCACCTGTTTGCCTTAACTAAAACCTGGCACTTAGGTAAATTAGCTAATCTCCATGCATACTTGAAAGTAAAGGCAACATTCTTTCTTTTTACTAAGGGGCTATCTGGGGTGGTCATCTTTTTTCTTCTACAGATCTTAATGTAAAAATACTTCCTGTTAAGCTTATGTCATTTGACCTAAGCTGGTTCTCAACTGGAAGGCATTTGGAAATGTATGCGGCTACTTTATTGTCAAAATGACTGAGAGGTGCTATTGGGAGACAATTCTCCATGGGTCTCTCAATTTTCTGCAAGTGTTAGAAGCAAGACACACTGACAACCTTTGTTCCAGACTCTCTTATCTAGGACATTTGTATACGAAGCAGTCTTGGAAGACAGAAATAGTGTCTCCCAGAGCAGATCAGGCCTGTACAGCATAATAATAAAGAAATGTCTACTTATGGAACAGAGGTCAGGCAGGTTTCCTTACTACCCATTTTATTATTTTTTAAAAGATTTTATTTATTTATTTATTTATTTTAGAGATAGTGAGAAAGAGCATGCATGCACAAGGGGGGAGGAGTTGAGGGGGAGGGAGGGGGGAGGGAGGAGGGGAAAGAATCTTAAGCAGACTCTGCACTGACCACGGAGCCTGACGTGGGGCTCGATCTCATGATCCTGAGATCATGATGACCTGAGCCGAAATCAAGAGTCGGACCCTTAACTGACGGAGCCACCCAGGAGCCCCTATTATTTATTTAAAGATTCATTTATTTGAGAGATAGAGAAAGAGCATGCATGTGAGTGGGGGCTGGGATAGAGGGAGAGAATCCTCAAACAGACTCCCCTCTGAGCACAGAGCCCAATGTGGGGCTCGGATCTCATGACCCATGAGATCATGCCCTGAGCTGAAACCAAGAGCCAGATGCTCACCCAACTGAGCCACCCAGGTGCCCCTTTACTGCTCATTTTAAAAGAAATGTATTTCCTAAACTTGGGGTTCTTCAGCTGTGACATAAGCTATGCACAAAATTGTGCAGCATTCACCTAGGGCCTGTTGACTCCATGGACCTTAAGGAACAAGGGGAATCGATGCAGGCAAGAAGCCCATGTTACTTGCTAAGCAGTGAGTAATGAAGTCGTTTGTCTCTGACCTAGGAGTCTCTTCTGCCAGCAGCCACAAACCTGTGGCAGGCTAATTTGTTAGCTTGAAAATAAGATTACACTTCAGATCCTTCATATTCCTCACAAGTGCCTTTGCCATTTGCTGCTCAGAGGCCAGGAATACTAAATCCAGGGATCCTTTGAAATACACAGGACATGCTTCCTCTCTTGAAATAAAAGCCCAAATCTCCAAAATTGGTCATAAAACCCACATAATCTGGCCTGAATCCCAGAATGAAGA
The DNA here is from genome assembly GCF_011800145.1 of Mirounga leonina. Lineage (NCBI taxonomy): Eukaryota > Metazoa > Chordata > Mammalia > Carnivora > Phocidae > Mirounga > Mirounga leonina. The sequence continues at coordinate 10,750,612 of NW_023270447.1, forward strand.
CACAAACCCAGAGCTGAAGCTGACCCATAATGGCCCACAGATAACATATAATGTAAGAAAGAAACTCACTTTAAAAAATTTTGTTTTCATTAGGGCTGGTTGCTATCCAACAAAATCTTATGAAATCTAGAGATATATGGCAAAGTATTCTTTTTAATGTCTTTTCTTTTTAATCACCTGACATTATACATATATTTATTTGACTTTTTGGTTCTCTCTCCATGGACGTAAACTCCACAAAATTCTTTTGTTTTCAGTTGATCCTCAATACCTAAAATATATAGGTATTTAATGTTTAATGTTACATGAGTAAGGAACACTAAATGAAGCTACTATGCATATATATAAATTAATGTCACATCAATTGCTACATGAAAGAATAAGTGGCTACCTAGTGGCCAATGCTACCCGCTTTTGTAATCTAGATGTTCTTGCTGATATTAAAATGTTCATTTAATGTTAAAAAAAAAAAAAAAGAAATACACAGGACATGACTATCCCACTTGAAATGCCAAAAGCCCACTGAGGATAAGAGCAGCTCAGCCTTTGATGTCAGTGTCACCTAGAGTCTCATACTCTATTCTGTGGCTATCTCTTATCTCATCTTCACTCAGCTCTCCCCTTATATTCTATACACCAATCATGTGCAATGCCCAGTCCCAGATAAAGCTATCAACTCTCTCACTTCTAGGTACTTACATATGTGTTTTTTTCCCACTTGTCTGGCTGGTTCTCCTCCCACCGCCCCTCCCCCTTTTTAAAAGGGGGGGGGCCGAAGGGGAGTGAGAGAATTTTAAGCAGGCTCCATGCCCAGTGTGGAGACCGACTCGTGGCTTGATCTCATAACCACGAGATCATGATCTGAGCTGAAATTGAGTCGGACACTTAACCAACTGAGCCACCTAGGCGCCCTTAGCTGATTCTCCTCTGACCCGTAGGTCTCATTGTATGACACTCCTTCAGAGAAGCCTCCCTGACTCCTTCCCCATCTCTCTCATCCCCTATTTCTCCAAAAAAGGGTTAGGTTCTCCTCCTTTCTTCTTTCATAGCACTCTGTATTTAATCAATTTTAAACACATAATACTGTATTTTTTATCTCTCCCAAGACTGTAATGTTCTTATAGGCAGGGTGCTTGGTACGATGTCTGGCATAAGTGCTCAGTATTTATTGAATAAACAAGTTCCTCCCCCACCCTTCCAATTTCTTACCCTGGGTAACTTAAAAATCCAAGGCTTTACCTATGACTTGTATGTATTTGACTTCCAAACTAACCACTCTACTGACTTGCAGACTCACATATCCAACTCTCAGCTTTTAGTCATCACGTTTTGATTCTGCTACCTAAATAATTCTTGTATTTATTCCCTAACCTTTCCATTCTCTTTCATTTAGTCTCTTATCATGTCCCACCTGGATTTCAGCAACAGCCCCTAACTAGTCCTTCTAATTCCACGCCATCTTCCCACACTGCTCTGAGAGAAAGTTTTTTAAGAGGTAAATCTGACCACACCGTTCTTTAGCTTAAAATCTTTCAGGGGTTCCCCATATCTTTCAGAATAAAGTCCGAGTTCTTTGAAAGACTCAATGTGGTTTCCCAGTTTCTGCCTTTGTGAATATAGTTCTTCTCACCTACAAGGACTCTTCTTCCTTTTCTTTGCCAAATCAAGACTGAGTTCAAGTGCTATTCCCTCTGGGAAGCTTTTCTTGACCACTTGGATATAATTTTAATTTTTATACAAGTACATGCTCTTATGACATGTGTAGTTACTTCTTTCATTGAACTTATTAAGATCCATTATTTACAAGTTAACTTACCAGTTTCAAATAAACTCCTTGAAGGCTGGGACCATATTTTATTGAAATAAATTTAGTAAGCACTCAGTAAATATTTTGAATAAATTGTGAAATTACTCTCTAAACAATACACTTGTTGCATAAAATTCTATTCTCTGAATTAGGGTTATAAGTGGATTCACGGTCTGACGTCCTATATATATACTCAAATGCATTTACCACATTCAAGCCTTCTGAGGCTAGGGTCTTGTTAAGTATTCACATTTGTAATCAACTAAGTATATATAAGCATTACATACCACACATTTCACCTTTCAGTTTTACTGATCAAACACTTACAGGTTTTGGCTTCTCTCTTGAGTTACATTTTTTCAAATGCTTTGCTAGTTGATCTTCATATACTGTGCTAAATTTAAAGAGAAAATTATTTAAAATAAGACCTGTGATAATTATTCTTTCTAGCATAGAAAAACCCTTAACTGACCCATACTTACTGTTTTGGATCTAAAGGACAGAGAATTCTTTTCCGAGCATTTTCTTCCTAATAAAGAAAGATGATATATTGACTTGGATGAAAAATATCAAGTTCATTGCTTACAGATACTAGATATAACGTCAGTGTAATCATAAGTTTATGCATTCCCAAAACGAGGTAAGGAAACCTTAAAAGGACATTAGTAAAACATTGGTACAATAAGGTCATAGAGTTTAACAACAAAAATCTCCAAAGTAGCTAGTTTTTGTATATACGAGCAAAAATGCTTTGGACAACAAGGGTTTATAGCTTCAAATAGGTTGTAGAGAAGGCCTACATATGGAATTTCGAATCTAAGATAGCATCGACTATAATTTGCACTATTATTTTATAATAATATTATTTTAAAATAATATTTTACAGTGTCTCTTGGGGGGCAAAATCACCCTCAGTTAAGAACCAGCAGGTAAAAATGTGTACAAGTGGTCTCAGCTATATATGATACTTAAGACAAAAAGATGGAAGCATAACACCCAATTAGATCATAAATCACAGATTCAGTAGGACACCCACAGTTGAAAACCAAATCGTGCCATATAAAGTGTTTCCCTTGATGTTCTGCAATCTTTCTTCAAGGGACCAATAATAACATTTCTTCCTCTCCAGGAATACTGATCAGCTTGTAAGGAACTAGGCATATTCTACCACTGTCACCAACTGCATTCATCTCTGAGATGTTTCGCTAAGGTCAAGTATAAGGTCTTAGAGTGAGAACAAAACTTTCTCCTACCATAAATCTCACTTTTAAAAATTTTATTTATTTAGTTATTTTATAAATCTCATTTTTTGATCAAGAAATGTTTGCTGGTCCCCTCAAAACCACTCAATACAACTGTAGGTATACTTCAGAGAGTTCTCACCATAAGACACAGGTCTCCCACATTCCAAAACAAGTATATATTTGTTTCTGTATACTTCACTCTAGGCAAGTTATCAGTTTATCAAAATATGAAGTAGAGTTATGGCTATGATGGGCAGTAGCAGATGAAGGAGGTCTCGGGGCTGATCTGTACTGGATATTGCCCAGGATAAAACATCTAAGGAAATAATGTGAGTAATACTGGACATGGAGAAGGCATGAAACCAGGTGCTTGCCTATTTGGTTTCTAAAACTGACTAAACAGGTTCCTCTTCTACAAGCATTCTGCTCCTCATTTTTAGTTTTATTTTTCTATCATATATATCCCAAAGAAATACACATACACAAAAATATACAGTTGACTCTTGAAGGGGGGGTAGGGGCAGCCACACTCTCCTCGGCAAATAACTTTTGACTTCACAAAAAATGAGATTTAAAAACTTTTTAAAAAAATTTTTATTTATTTATTTGACAGAGAGACACAGCGAAAAAAGGGAACACAAGCAGGGGGAGTGGGAGAGGGAGAAGCAGGCTTCCCGCCAAGCAGGGAGCCCTATGCGGGGCTGATCCCAGGACCCTGGGACCAAGACCTGAGCCGAAGGCAGACGCTTAACGACTGAGCCACCCAGGCGCCCAGAGATTTAAAAACTTTTTGACGGGGCACCTGGGTGGCTCAGCTGGTTAAGCGTCTGCCTTCGGCTCAGGTCATGACCCCAGGGTCCTGGGATGAGCCCCCAGTCAGGCTCCCTGCTCAGCGGGGAGCCTGCTTCTCCCTCTCCCCCCTGCTCCTGCTCTAATAAAAAAAATTTTTTTAAATAAATAATAAATAAAAACTTTTTGACTTAACTAATAGTCTACTGTTGACCTGAATGAAGACTTATTGCTAACATAAACAGCTGATTAATGTATATTTTTTGTTGTATGTATTACACACTATATTTTTACAATAAAGCTAAAGTGTTAAGAAAGTCTTAAGGAAAATACATTCATAGTACTGTGCTGTGTTTATGAAATCCATGTAAACATGTGGTCAAGGGTCAACTGTATGCATTTTTATTATTAAAGATTTACTTGAGAGCGAGAGAGAGCGCGCGCACAAGCTGGGAGAGAGGCAGAGGGAGAGAGAGAAGCAGGCTCCCCAAGGAGCAGAGAGCCCAATGGGGGGCTCAATCCCAGGACCCTGGGACCATGACCCCCGCCCAAGGCAGACGCTTAACCGACTGTGCCACCCAGGCGTCCCAAGGGTCAACTCTATATCGACAGTACAATTATACGTATTCTCAAACAAAATTGTACGCCTCCTGTTTTCAATTTTAAAAGGAAAGTCAATTCTCACATGATTTTAAATCTTTCCTTCCTCCTTTCAGCAGTTACAAGTTGCTTTCAAGACTGTACTCTAAATTTTTTTTTTTTTAAGTTTTTAATCACTCCGTGCTCATCACACGAGCACTCCTTAATCCGCAACACCTCTTTCACCCAGTCCCTCCCTCCCCACTCTGGTAACCACGTTGTTCTCTATAGTTAAAGAGTTGCACGTCTAAATAAAAATTTTTAAAAGTTTCTTATTATTCACAAAACAATCAGAACACAATTAGTGAAACCTTGGGATCTTTGATCACTATTCTTTCTAAACTACCTTTTCTCATCGGGAAGGGGGAGGCTGGGCGGAGTATGAGGCGGTAGTTTGGAGTAAAACTTAGGTCTACCATTACCACGAGTTAGTATCAAAATAAACGGGTCACTGCTGGCGCTCTATTTAGTGCGAGAAGCACTGCACTTCGCTACGGCTCATCATCGCTCCCTAGGGAGGGCAGGGCTGCGCTTAGTACAGGAAAAGCTGGAAAATCCAGGGAACAGAAGCAGAAATCTGTCAGAGGGGAGTTGCCGGACCAAGAAACTTATTTCCAACTCTCCACAGGGTAGGGCAATACCAGACCTCCGCGGCTCCAGCGTGTTCCCCACAGAATCTTTTCCCTGCCGCCACCACCATCCTGCAGAACCGCTTCTTCTTTTCCACGTAGTAACTGCACCGACCCTCAGCCGGAAAGTCAGTCGTGTGCGGGGCTGGCGCAGAAGCCGCCATAATTCAGGCTTCGTTTGAGGTGGCAAGCACCTGGTGAAGAGAAGAAAAGTTCTCTGCTCCCCTCGGGTCCCCTTTCCCTTAACAAATATGGCTGCCGCGCGTCCCGCCACGCAGGTTAATGCCCGGAACTGCCGCCCCATCCTCCGCAAAACCGGAAGAAACTGATGGTGGCTGACGAGGTTCAAATCTCCCCCGCCTTCCCTCTGTTTCTGTTTCCCCGCCTCCTCAGCGGAAGCCGAGCGCCAAACTCAAATTTTAGCAGGACCGGGACTCCTTTAGGCTAGTTCCGTGGGCTGGGCCTGCTGGACTTTTCCGCTTACTGGCAGGGGCAGCGGACCAACATGAGCCAGGTTCTGTTCCAGGAGCTCGTCCCGCTGCAGGTGAAATGCAAAGACTGTGAGGAGAGGTGAGGTTCCCGGTTACCCCGTGCCCGCGGGTGGCGGTTGGGGTCCGGCCAAGGCGGGGGGAGGGGGGAAGATGGCGGCTCTGGCCAGTGGACGCCGGCTTGCGGCTGGGTGTGCGGCCGGCGTCCCGGGACGCGGAGAGAGTCCCACCTGGAACCTGATGTTACCTCTCTCACCGAGTTGGCGGTTGCGGAGGGCACAGGAGGGAGAGTATGAGCAAATGGAAAGCTGACCCGCGTCAAGTTAATAAAAAAAAAAAAAAAATTATTTTTTAGTTCTGAACGGAATCGTGGAGATTATAGTTCTACTCTTTGTTTTTGACAGAGAAAGTTAATTTTGTCCGGAGAAGTGAAGTAATTTACACGAGAACTCCGAACAAGTTCACTGCAGGGCCGACGCAAGAACTCTGGCCTTGGCTCCCAGCCCTTTTTTCGCTCTTCTTTGAATTATATTGGAAGTAAATTTAAGCTTCAGCTTAAAAAAGGTTTTATGGTGTAGTGCCTTTACATTAGTCACTAAAAATAAATTACGTTTATTATTATTATCATCGACTAGAAACAGTAGAGGAAATGATAAATTTCATTCATTCGTTCATTTAACAAATACTGCTTATGGCAAAACACCTTGCTGGGTACTGGGAATATAGTGATCAGGAAGAACAGTCCTTGTTTTCGTGGGGTTTACAGTCCAGTGGAGGAGGAAATAAAGGCCAGTCTCACATAAAAACACAGAATTACGACTTTGACAAAGGTGCTGGTGCTGTTGGGGCTTAACAGATTGGATTAGAAGCCAGGAGGTTTTGATTTTGTCTCCGTTCCGCCGCTCAGTAGCTGACTCTTGTTTCCTCATTTGTAAAACTGACATAAGGTACTACATACATAATATGAGGATCAAATCTGAAAATGTCTGTGAAAACTAAAAGGTGTGGAAATGTGACGTTAAAAATGAAGGCATTGCTTTATTGAGTAATGTGTAGCTAGTATATAGCTCAGAATTAGGTCTAACATCAATCCGCAAGCCAGGCAAGGAGATGATACCAAAGCTAGCAGCTGCATGTGGAGATGCTGTAGGGTATTTGAGTTGGTCATTCTTTTGTGCTGTCCAGTACGAGAGTCACATATGGTGATCGGACTTCTGAAATGGAGCTAATTCGAATTGATGGTGTGGTAAGAGTTAAAATGCGCATTGAGTTTTGAAGACTTACTAGGAAAAAGAATGTAAAATATCTCAATTTTTATGTTGATTGTAAAGATGACGCTATTTTGCATATATTGAATATGTATAATGTTGGGTATAAATTACTAACATAACAAATGTTAATAAATATATTCTGAATATCATACACTTGGGAAATTTATATTTGACATATTGGATATATTCAAGAAAATATTACAATTAATTTACCTGTTCCTTTTAATTTTTTTTAATGTGGCTTCTAGAAAATTTGAAATTACATATTTGGTTCATATTTGTGGCCTCCATTGTATCTCTGTTGGACAGCAGTGTTCTAGAATAATTATAGAAATATAAAGGGGGGAGCATCATTTCTTAACTCCAATATTGGAACTCCTAGTTCTCCATTTCATTATATTGCCATCACAGTTATCTTCTTAAAACACATTGTCAACCTTTTTACTCCTCTTGTTTAGAAACCTTTGATATATTTCTATCACCTGTAGCAGGGATCGGCAAACGGGCCCATGGGCCAGGTGGCCTTCTGCCTATTTAAGTAAAGTTTTATTGGAACATAGCCATTCTCATTTGAGAATTGTCTGGCTGCTTTTGTGCCGTAAAGACAGACATGAATAATTGTGACAGAGACCTTATGGCCTGCAAAGCCTAAAGTATTTACTATCTGGCCCTTTGCAGAAAATATGCTGGCCCTGACCCATAGGGAAAGCAATCTGGACTTTAGTTAAATATTCAAGGCCAGGGCGCCTGGGTGGCTCAGTCGTTAAGCGTCTGCCTTCGGCTCAGGTCATGATCCCAGGGTCCTGGGATCGAATCCCACATGGGGCTCCCTGCTCGGCGGGAAGCCTGCTTCTCCCTCTCCCACTCCCCCTGCTTGTGTTCCTGCTCTCGCTATCTCTCTCTCTCTGTCAAATAAATAAATCTTAAAAAAAAAAAAAAAAATCCAAGGCCAGTTCAGCTCAGCAAGTATTTATGAACACATACTTTATACCAGGAATTGTCCTACATGCTGAGATTGTCTGGCTTCCTCTCTCTTTATTCCCCTGCCTCCTGACAACAACAACAAAACCAATTTTCATTCTGGGCCTTAAGGAACTCACACTTTAATAGGGGAAACAAAAACATCTTCTTTGGAGAGGCAGCATAGCACAGGTTAAGAGTTCAGGGTCTGGAGCCAGGTTATCTGGGTTTAAATCCCATTTCTGTCACTTACGGACTGATTTTGTACATTTTTTCCTTGTGTCTCATCTTTAAATTAATGCTTATAAAAGTACCTGCCTCACGGGATAATTAGGAGCATGAAATCAGTTAATACATACAAAGTGCTTAGAACAGTGCCTGAAGCACAATAAGCATTCACTGAACATTATTAAAGTGTGATGAATGCATGAAGTGACATCAATATACTAAAGTCATAAAGAAGGAACGTCAGTGGAAGATAACTCAGAGAGCTCTGGAGGGAAGAATGCAGAATTTTGAAGCCCATGGTTTGACACCAACCTCTTTTTTCATTTTTGTTTTAGAAGTTCTTTTTCCCATATGCTAGTCATACAAGACTACTTATCCCTTGAATGTACCTGATACTCTCTCAATACCATACTTCTATTCCTGCTCTTCTCCCTGCCTCAGTTGCTTCTTCTGTCATAACCTTCAAGGTCTATCTTAAATCCCTTCACTGTAAGGACCTTTTCAAAGTTGCCCAAGTTGAAATTAATTGCCCTATTCATTTATTAGATAGCATAGTGTAGGTGAAAAGTCTGAGTTCTAATTTGGGCTCTGTAAGGTGACTTTAACCAAGTTTGTAACTGTGCACCTCAGCTTGTTCCTTTGTAAGACAGACGTAACTATTTACTTAGTAAGATTGTTGTTAAATAAGGTATATGTAAAGCGCCGGGTAGATACTCAGTAGTGTAGGTGCTCAGTGTTAGTAACCCTTCCCTTCCTTCTCTTGAAGCACTAAAATTCAATCAGAAGCAAGTCTGGATAGAGTCATTTAATCTGATTTGAGGACATGGACCATGTTTATTTCTGTTTGTATCCCTAGTATCCAGCATACTACGTGGCTTAGAGTAGCTTTTATTTGTTTGAATTGAAAGGTTCAGGTCACAGCTTCTAGGTGGCGGAGGTGGGCTAGAATCCAATTCTGCTAATGCCAAATCTAACTGATAGGGAGGATGTTATGTGAATTTATGCGTTGTTCAGAGTATGACATTTATTTTGAGAAATAGCATTTTTTATGAGTTTTTATTGATTTGTTTTATATTGTTCCTATGACAACCATTGTAATGGAGAAAATAAGATTGTGATTTCAGATACTATATTTTCTGAAAGCTCAGGTTTTTCTACAATATACTTTGGAGGCAGGAGGGAGAGGTTTAATCTATGGGCCTTTCCTCCTCTCTTTTTCTCCCAAAACGAATGCATTATAGACATTTGGAATATATGCAACAATATCATTAATATGCTTTAATGTGATTCTTCTGGTACTATCTAAAGAATACTTTACTAAATGACTTCTTGATTTTTTTTAAACAAATTTATCAAGTATGACAGGACTTTTGAAAGTGTATGTTACCATAAAAAGTTATCTACTGCAGTGTTACATGCCCTGTGGCAGTATGTTTTAGAAAAAACTTCAAGACAAAAACCAAACATAATGACAATGTAGATCTGAAAATGTCCTCACAAACCTAACTCAATTCACTTATCGTACAAATTAGGAAATTAAAAGGTTTTTCCCCCCAAGAATACTTAATTTTTTTTTTAAAGATTTTACTTATTTGCCAGAGGAGAGTAAAAGCATGTGTGCACAAGCAGGGGGAGTGGGAGAGGGACTGGATCCGAGCGTAAGGCTTAAGCAACTGAGCTACCCAGGCGTCCCAAGAATATGTCATTTAAGTAGAGTTAGAGTAGAAATTTGCGCTAGATAATAGAAAAATAGAAAAGCATTTTCTTGTTCTAAAAATAATTCTTCCTGGGGGTGCCTGGGTGGCTCAGTTGGTTAAGTGACTGCCTTCGGCTCAGGTCATGATCTCAGGGTCCTGAGATTGAGCCCCACATCGGGCTCCCTGCTCAGCGGGAAGCCTGCTTCTCCCTTTCCCACTCCCCCTTGTGTTCCCTCTCTCGCTGTCTCTCTCTGTCTAATAAATAAATAAAATCTTTAAAAAAATAAAATAAAATTGATTCTTCCTGGGCGTCTGCCTTTGGCTCGAGTCATGATCCCAGGCTTTTGGGATTGAGCCCTGCATCGGGCTCCCCGCTCAGTGGGAAGCCTGCTTCTCCCTCTCCCGCTCCCCCTGCTTGTGTTCCCTCTCTCGCTGTCTCTCTCTGTCAAATAAATAAATAAATAAAATCTTAAAAAAAAAAAAATTCTTCCTATCTGTGGTATTTGCCAGTGCTGCTTGTTCCTTTTCACATAACAAGTTATGGTAACCTTGGGGCGCCTGGGTGGCTCAGTCGTTAAGCGTCTGCCTTCAGCTCAGGTCATGATCCCAGGATTTTGGGATCGAGCCCTACATTGGGCTCCCTGCTCAGCGGGGAGCCTGCGTCTCCCTTTCCCACTCCGCCTGCTTGTGTTCCCTCTCTCCTGTCTCTCTCTCTCTCTCTCTCTCTGTCAAATAAATAAATAAAATCTTTAAAAAAAAAAAGTTATGGTAACCTTATCATCTGGTAACCTCATCATGCTAAGATTTAGCATCCAATCATATGTTCAATAGGAAATTTAACTAAAATGACATAAAAAGCCAAAATAAAAATTTCAAGTTGTAGCATAAAAAAATCTGGACAATTGAATCTGGCCTTGCTCAACTATTAACTAGTTTTTCCAACGCTTGGCTGCTAGGTCTATACTTTTTACTTCTGCAGTAGATAAGTAGCAGAATGTGGGAAAAATTTAAAACACATCTTAAGATGTTTAAGAATAGCTTAAAATTGAACAAATTCTATTTGTTTACTTTTGTTTCCTACACATCAGGGAAAGACCATTGTTTTTTAATTCTAGCAGAATATAGAACTTTTGTGCAGAGATGTTTTTTCACCAATTTTTCCCTTTATTTCCTTGATCATTTAAACATCTTTGCTCAGTTTGATTAATGGTTATGAGCACCTTGATTTATATGCCTCTGTCTGATACTGAATTCTCTCAGATGCAGTAGAGAATGTGGAAAGCTATGGTTTCTTTTGGAGTTCAGAGTTACTCTAGGTTAAGGTGGATAATAAACTGTTGACATACTTCCATGGAGGTATTGCACAGGGACTATATTGAACAGATGTAGTTGGTGGATTTTGTGTATGTATAAGGGAGGGGAATGTGTTATCTTACTTTCTGGATTGTAAACATTCCATGTATTCCAATACTGCTTCACATTTTAAGTTTTTCAAGTGGAATCTCATAAATCAATTTGATCATTTGAATTGGTAATTATTTTTAATGTGGGAAGTTGTTATTAAATTGATGGTTTGTTTGGCTTTCAGTAGATGCTATTTTAGAATCCGGGCAATAGGTTATATTCCAGACTAGTAATGGGAATTCCACATTGTTTATCTCATTTAATTCTCACAACAGTCCCATTTTACAGGAGAGAAAAAATATAATCTCTGGTTAAAAACCTGATTACTTACTAGTGGAAGAACAGGAACTTAAACTCCAAAACAACGGTATGCTTCCCAAATATCCTTTCATAACTTAGGGAAAACCTGTGGACGATCTTGCAGCTTAAGACTGAAAACTTCAGCTAATACAAATGACAGTGCTAACTCATTTCATATGATTGTTTCTGACAATTGGATATATCTTTTCATATAGGAGAGTAAATGTTAGAGTGAGCATTGAACTACAATCAGTTTCCAATCCAGTTCACAGAAAGGTCGGTATTAATTTCTTTTGAAATATTTTCTTTTTTTTTTTGAAATGGAATTTCTATGCGTTATAATTATTTTTGTTCTTTAAGAACATGAGATCTTTTGTTACACCAGCTTGCTTTTTAGTTTTGGGCCAGTTTGTAACTTGCAAATCTGGGGTGGTAGAATCTACTAAGACAACAACTGAGAGATTATTATACCATATGTTTCTTTCTTCTTCTTTCTTTTTTAAGATTTTACTTATTTATTTATTTATTTATTTGAGGGGGGTGGAGTGCGTGTGCGGGGGAGGGGACAGAGGGGGAGAGAGAGAGAGAGTCTCAAGCAGACTCCTCACTGAGCGAGACCAACTCAGGGCTTGATCTCATGACCCTGAAATTATGACCTGAGCTGAAATCAAGAGTCAGATGCCCCACTGACTGAGCCACCCAGGTGCCCCTATATCATCTGTTTCTAAAGCATACAGGAAGGATTGGGGATTGGGAGAATTGGGGGTTAGATTTGCCCAATGCACTTAAACGTTGCTGGAATATAAATTGCTACCCTGTAGAATTGGCATTTCACGTTGTACATGTGAGGATAGAATAAGTTGGAAGTACTGCAGGGAGATATTTTTGAATCTTTGCCTTTTGAAGGGAGTCATTTAGAGCATCAGTCCTATATGATCTTCAGAAGTATGAGTCATTAGTGATATGGATACAGACAAGATGACTAAGAAATACAGCATCTGTTTTCTCTGTGTCATAGCTTTCCCTAAACATGATATTCAAGGACCTTGTACTATTAGTAGTAGCTTCAGTTTTTTTTATAGCATCTTCGGGTGAATTTCAAGAAGTACTTCTGTAGAAGCTGCCTTCAGGCAGGACATTCTGAGGCAGAGCAAATACCTAGATTGCTAATTTTCTGGAGTAGAGATTATATGTTATATTTTTTACATGTTATTCCTTAGGCCTGTTGCACCTCTTCATTTTCTAGCTCTACCCATAAGTGGTTTAGATTTTTCTAGGACCCTAGCAGTTCCTCAGTAGCCACGAGTAGATTTTATTTCAAAGTGGAAGCTTATTCTTAACCTGAATGCTGATTCATTCTTCATTAGGCCTCCATCATCTTGTTACTATGCCTGTTTTCTTTATATCAGTGTTCTCTAAAATACGTAATTTCTGTGTACTTCTCTGTCAGCATTAGCTGCTGTCATGTTCTGTGATACTGTAAATTTATGTAGAAAGTGGTCTTTATGAAAGATATTCGCTTAATGTGAAACTGAAAACAGATGGGAGTTCCATGTCAGCGGCCACCTGGAGTAGGAGAGAATAGCCCTTAGGAAGAAGCCCTGGCAACATGTTACTTGATACCCCTGTCTTCTGCCTGAGACACAAATGCTCCTTTTCTAGGATACATGATTGCTTGTCATTTCAGCTGATATATTGCCACTTTTGAAATATCAGATAATTAACTTATGGGAAACTGAAAATAAAATTGAATATGGTGTGGTCAGTGGTAGAATGTTTTTATCATGCTATAGTGCAGCAAGGACCAGTTCTAAATTATCCTAAGCCTCTAACAGGATGGTATTCCTCAATTTTCAACTCCTAGCATTTAACTAGTTTTTATAGACCCCCACATGGCTCTCAAGGAGCAGAATATCTACCCCTGTTTAAGATTCTTAAGTCTCTTAAAGACTAATGAAAACCCAGCTGCACCAGAAAACAAAGTCATCTGAAGTATATTGGTGATACATTGTTGTTACTGGATAATTTCACTTCTAAGAAGGAAGAAATTACTCTAAAAGCCTGGTCTATTGAAAACATTAAAAAATAACAATCTTTCTTTTAGGATTTAGTTATCCGTCTGACTGATGATACTGATCCATTTTTTCTGTATAACCTTGTTATATCTGAGGAAGATTTTCAGAGGTAACTAAATTTATGTTTCTGTTTTTATATTTAATCTGGGAAGTAAGTTTTATTGATGTATTGGTAGTATTCTCTTTGAAATGCAGCCTATTAGGAACATTTAGGTATTTTGAGAATACTGGACTGCTTATACTGCTTATACTATAATTATTCAGGATGTTTTTGAAAGTAAATATTTCATAGCTTATCAGAATTCTGCTTACAACAGCTCAAATTTGGAGCTTTAGATAAATATATTGACCTTTTCCCTCCCATTGAATAAATTCTTAAAAACAGAGTTCTCTAGTTCTTGATTATAATGGATATTCGGTAAATAAAAAAAGAATGTTTTAGGGTTTTAATTAAAGATAGTAATTAAATTTTTTAAAAATCTCTTTTCTTCTGTATAGCTTAAAATTCCAGCAAGGCCTTTTGGTAGACTTCTTGGCTTTCCCACAAAAATTTATAGATCTCCTTCAGCAATGTACTCAAGAACATGCCAAAGAAATTCCAAGGTAAGTCTCGTAAGAGCACTACATCATTAAAATTCTCTCAAGAGAAACTCTTCTTTGTAAGACAAATTGATGGCAAAATATTTTCTATGTGGTATTAGTACTCCTGTCTATTTTTGACTGGGTTTAGGGCTATTAAATGTCAAATTTTAAGGAATCATGGTTAAAATCAGAATATTTACCCCTTAACTTTCATGTCTTGACAGTCATTAAAGCTATCTGAAATATTTAACAGCATCAAGTATATGATTTTATAATGAACTTGGATAAGAGGAATAAGATTTTGTGTTTATATGTGTATATTCATGTTTGTCTGATGCTAAAGCCTGATCCTTTCTTTGTAAAGTTCACTAACCTTTTATCTGTTGGTTTCATCAATTGATGATTGTTGTTTGAATCAATTATTTTGTTAGGAACTACAAAGTTATGCATTTCTAATTCTGTCATTCTTTTTATATTTATTAGGTATAATTCTTTTATAAAGAAGAACTTTTCCTCATCAGTTTGGGCTATTTGATTACTATGGAAAGGAAAGGATAAATGCTTAATTCTTTTAAATTGTCAATTTTTAGAATGAAGAGTTGTTACTCTAGTTACTTTTGTGTTTTCAATCGGTTTTTGGTTTGTTTTTATTTTTCTACTTTGTCTTTCATTGTGAACTCCCACAGACATTTGTATATTCACTGTATTTCAGTGAATCCTTTTTCTATTTCTTGCTCAATTTTTCCATTTTACTCTTAGTTTATTCAGTTTTACCATTGGGAGTCCTTTTATATTGGCCCCTGTGATTCCAATATGCCTCCTTTCCCAGTGCTTCTCAGCATCAATGATTCACTGGAGCTTATGATTCAGTGGGAGAATTTCACTATCTCATAAGTGTTGTTATATTGTGACACTTTCTTTTCAAAGGTTTTTGCTACAGTTAGTTTCTCCAGCACCTATTTTGGATAACTTACCTGCCTTTTTAAATGTGGTAGAGACAAATCCTTTTAAGCATCTTACACACCTCTCACTAAAACTTCTACCTGGAAATGATGTGGAAATAAAGAAGTTTTTAGCTGGCTGTTTGAAATGTAGCAAGGTAAGATTTAAATTTAAGTTATTCTTTTAAAAATGAGTACCAAAAGACTCTGATAAGTCACTGAGGAGTTATAGTGCAATTAGTTTTTGTTTTCAGAATAAAGTATTGTTAAAGATGTCTAGTAAGTTTTTATAATATGTAAGGAATTTATTTTTACTTTATTGTTCTTTTTTTTTTTTCCATTTAATCAAGATACAGTGAGGGTAGAACTGGGCCAAAAATTGAAAAACTAGGTCCCATGGTTTTTATTAATTTTCTGTGATCTGGGTAGGTCACTTAAACTGTTTTATCATGGTTTCATCAGCTGGTAGATAAGTAGGGAAATATCTACTACCCTATTACATCTGTCTCAAATGAGGAAAAAGATATGAAAGTATCTTGAGAATTACAAAGTGCTTTATAATTTTATAAGGTATATGGAGCAAGAATACAACATTAGGATGCCTCTTCATAGTTTTCATAAAGACTTTTTAGTCAAATGCTATAGATTAGTGCATCTCAGATTTTAATGGTATGCAAATCCTCTAGAGATCTTGCTCATTCTGATTGTGAATCAGAAGGTCTGAAGTGGAACCCAAAATTCTGCATTTTTAGCAAACTCTCAGGGTGATGCTGATGCTATACTTTGAGTAGCACAGCTACAGATGATTAAATTGTAAGCTGCGTAATTTTATTGTTTTTATAAATAGGAAGAAAAATTATCATTGATGCAATCACTAGATGATGTTACTAGGCAACTGAATTTCACACAAAAGGTAATTCAGATTTCATTTTGTTTTTGTGAGTCCTCCAAACACTGGCTCTGAATTGCTTCTCGAATCCTGTCCAGGCTTTTGTGTATTATTTTTTAAAGCATGTTCCTTTGAATTCCCTCTCCTTTTTGCCACCTTTCCCCTATCAGCAAATTATCTTAATCTGATTGCTTTCTCTGATAGTTGATTCCATCCAAACATTTCTGTTACCTTCAATATATAACACATTCCTTTCAGGTCTTCATTAAATAATATATAGTACCTGTCATATGTTAGTTCTTTGCTCTTTTATTCACCTCACTCCTCCTGTCTAAAATGATGTTTTGGTTCATATTTTCTAAACCTTTCCCTTCCATACTTGTGTTATGACTTATTTTGATAGGCTTATTATCATTTCAGTTATAGCTACTACCTTTTTGCCCTTAGTCCTTGAAACCGAAGACTGTATCTGATAAGTGGCATGGCTTCAGGCAGAAATTGTCCTGTACAATGTAGCCCATCTAGGAAATCTATGTTACTAGGTTTGATATGTATAAGTGAACCACTCCATATAACTGACTTGCTCTACCCTGGTTTACTTTATTTCTTAATGTCAGAGGAGAGGATTAGGTAGTGAAGAGCCAGATTTAACTAAAAGGTTAAAGATAGTTAAGCTTGACTTCTGGATCATGTTAGCTCTAAAATTCTTTTATTCTAATCTTGATTTCCTCAGATTAAAAAATCTGTGTAGGAAAAGGCTTTGAGTATGTTTTGGAAAGCTGGGATTCCTTTTCTTTAATATCCTTTGCAAATATTGCCATGTTCTAAGCTAATAACATTCACAAGACTGTCTTAATATTTTGTGTTGAACTCTAATACAGACATTATCAGAAAAAATCCAAGAATTAGATAAGTTGCAGAATGAATGGGCATCACACACAGCTGCATTGTCAAATAAACATTCCCAGCAATTGACAAATGAGAAAGAAAAGGCCTTGCAGGTATGAATGTTAAAGAAAATAGAAAATTATTTTGTTGCTGCTGTTAGTCATTTTGTTAGTTATAAAAGTAATATATGCTTGCTTTAATATGTTCAAACATTACAGAAGTATTAAAAAAAAATGTTGCTCATTAAAAGTCTTATTACCTAGAGGTAATTTATATACATTTTGATATGTGTTTTTCCAGTCTTTTCTCTTTATATGTAAATAATGTGTCCTTTATAAATATTTGTTCATATTTATAAATTTAGAAATATGTAAATTATATATTTGTACACACATAGTGGATTTTGGTTGTATTCTATGCTAATGAGGTCCCACAGTATATATTGATTGTAACTTTTTTCACCTAACATGACATCATAGGTCATTCTTTATCAGTTCAGATATTCCTTTTTAGTGGCTGCATAGTATTCATTATTTGGGTACAACATAAATTAACTACTTACCCAACTGGTGGACATTTAAATGCTTCAGTATTTTGGCTGATGCAAATAAACTACAGTGAACATTCTTTGTTCCTAGAAGTGAGATTGCAATAGACCTATTAAGATACTAATGGATATTGCAAATTTGGTAGCCAGAAGGGTTGTACCAAGTCTAAAAGATAGTGTATGACATTACTTATTTCCCCATATTCTTTTTTTCATTTTTATTAAGTTTTTAATTTTAATTCCAGTATAGTTAACATACAGTGTTGTATTAGTTTCAGGTGTATGATATAGTAATTCAACAATAATATACATTACTGAGTGTTCATCATAAGTGTACTCTTTAATCTCCATCACCTGTTTTACCTATTCCCCCACCCCATGCCCCTGCGCAGATAACCATCAGTTTATTCTCTATAATTAAGAGTCTCTTTCTTGGTTTGTCTTTTTTTCCTTTGTCCATTTGCTTTTTTTTCTGAAATTCCACATATGAGTGAAATCATATGGTATTTGTCTTTTGCTGGTTTACTTACTTTGCTTCGCCTTATACTCTAGCTCCATCCATGTTGTTGCAAATGGCAAGATTTCATTCTTTTTATGGCTGAATAGTATTCTATATATATATATAATGGGATATAATATAAATATATACATATAATGGAATATATGTATACACACACACACACACACACACACACAAACACCCCACATCTTTATCCATTCATCTATTGGTAGACTCTTGGGCTGCTTCCATAATTTGGCTATTATAAATAATGTTGCAATAAACATAGGGGTGCATATATCCTTTTGAATTAGTGTTTTTGTATTCTTTGGGTAAATACCCTGTAGTGTGATTACTGGATAGTAGGGTAGTTCAATTTTTTTTTTTTTTAACTTTATTTTCTTTAGTAATCTCTACACCCAATCTGGGGCTCAAACCCACGACCCTGAGATCAAGAGTCATACGTTCTTCTGACTGAGCAAGCCCGGAGCCCTTATGGGTAGTTCCTTTTTTTAAAAAAATTTTATTTATTTATTTGACAGAGAGAGACACAGCGAGAGAAGGAACACAAGCAGGGGGAGTGGGAGAGGGAAAAGCAGGCTTCCTGCTGAGCCGGGAGCCCGATGCGGGGCTTGATCCCAGGACCCTGGGATCATGACCTGAGCCGAAGGCAGACACTTAACCAACTGAGCCACCCAGGCGCCCATGGGTAGTTCTATTTTTAATTTTTTAAAAAGATTATTTATTTATTTATTTTAGAGAGAGAGAATGAGAGTGAGAGAATGAGCAGGGAAAGTGGCAGAGAGAGAGGAGAAGCAGACTCCCTGCTAGGAGCCCGATGCAGGTCTCTATCCCAGGACGCTGGGATCATGACCTGAGCTGAAGGCAGATGTGTAACGTGCTGTCCACCCAGGTGCCCTTCTATTTTTAATTTTTTGAAGAACCTCCATACTGTTCCACAGCAGCTGCACCAGTTTACATGAGGTGCATGAGGGTTCCTTTTTCTCCACATCCTCACCAACACTTGTTTCTTGTGTTTTTGATTGTAACCATTCTGACAGGTGTGAGATGATAGCTCATTGTACTTTAGATTTACATTTCCCTGATGATGATATTGAGCATCTTTTCATTTGTCTGTAGGCCATGTGTGTCTTCTTTGGAGAAATGTCTGTTCATGTGTTCTGTCCATTTTTTTCACTGGATTGTTTGTTTTATTGGCATTGAGTTATATCAGTTCTTTGTATATTTTGGATGCTAGCCCTTTATCAGATACGTCCTTTGCAAATATCTTCTATTCAATAGGTTGCCTTTTAGTTTTGTTAATTGTTCCCTTCACTGTGCAGAAGCTTTTTATTTTGATGTATTCCCAATAGTTTATTTTTGCTTTTCTTTCCCTTGCCTCAGGAAATATATCTAGAAGAATGTTGCTATGGCCAGCGTCAGAGAAATTACTGCCTGTGCTCTCTTCTAGGATTTTTATGGTCTCAGGTCTCACATTTAGGACTTTAATCCATTTAGAGTTTATCTTTGTGTATGGTGTAAGAAAGTGGTTCAGTTTCCTTCTTTTGCATGTACCCGTCCAGTTTTCCCAGTACCATTTATTGAAGAGACTATCTTTTTCCCATTGCCTATTACTGCCTCTTTTCTCAAAGATTAATTGACCATATAATCGTGGGTTTGTTTTGGGCTTTCTGTCCTGTTCTCTTGTTCTCTGTGTCTGGTTTTGTGCCAATACCATACTGTTTGATTACTACAGCTTTGTAATATAACTTCAAGTCTGGGATTTTGATACATCCAGCTTTGTTGTTTTTTTTTGTCTTCTAGATTGTTTTGGCTATTTGGGGTCTTTTGTGCCTTCATACAAATTTTAGGATTATTTGTTCTAGTTCTGTGAAAAATGCTGTTGATATTTTGATAGGGATTACATTAAATGTGTAGATTGCTTTGAGTAATGACATTTTAACAGTATTTGTTCTTCTAATCCATGAGCATGGAATATCTTTCCGTTTGTTTCTGTCAGTTTTAGTTTCTTTCATCAATGTTTTATGGTTTTCAGAGTATAGGTCTTTTACCTCCTTGGTTAGATTTATTCCTAGGTATCTTATTTTTGTACAGTTATAAATGGGATTACTTTCTTAATTTCTCTTTCTGTTGCTTTATTATTAGTGTATAGAAATGCAATGGATTTCTATACATAGATTTTGTATACTATGATCTTACTGAATTCATTTATTCTAGTAACTTTTGGTGGAGGTTTTAGAGTTTTCTATATATAGTATCATGTCATCTGCAAATAGTGAAAATTTTATTTCTTCCTTACCAATCTGGATGCCTTTTATTTCTTTTTCTTGTCTGATTTCTGTGGCTAAGACTTCCAGTACTATGTTGAATAAAAGTGGTGAGAGTGGACATCCTTGTGTTGTTCCTGATCTTAGAGGGAAAACCATTCAGGATGATGTTAGCTGTGGGTTTTTCATAAATGGCCTTTATTATGTTGAGGTATGTTCCCTCTAAATGTACCTTGTTGAGGGTTTTTATCATGAATTGATGTACTTTGTCAAATGCTTTTTCTGCATCTATTGAGATGATCATGTGGTTTTTATCCTTTGTTATTGGTATGTGTTAACATTGATTGATTTGTGAATATTGATCCATCCTGGCAACCCAGGAATAAATCCCTCTTGATCATGGTGAATGATTTTTTTTTAGTGTATTTGAATTTGGTTTGCTACTATTTTGTTGGGGATTTTTGCATCTATGTTCACTAGGGATATTGGCTTGAAGTTCTCTTTTTTTGTTGTGTCTTTATCTGATCTTGGTGTCACGGTACTGCAGGCCTCCTAGAATGAATTTGGAAGTTTTCCTTTCTCTTTTATTTTTTGGAATAGTTTGAAAAGAATAGGTGTTCACTCTTCTTTAAATATTTGGTTGAATTTACCTATGAAGCCATCTGGTCCCGGGCTTTTGTTTGTGGGGAGATTTTTCATTACTGATTCAATTTCATTGCTGGTAATCGGTCTGAACTTTCTCTTTCTTCCTGAGTTTTTTTGGGAGGTTATATGCTTCTAGGAATTTATTCATTTCTTCTAGGTTGTCCAATTTGTTAGCATATAATTTTTCATAATTCTCTTGTGACCCTTTGTATTTTTTTTTTTTTTTTTTTTTTTAGTTTAGCTAAAGGTTTTTCAATTTTGTTTTTCTTTTTTTTGGAACTAAATTTTTTTTAATTTTTTTGTGACCTTTTTTTTTTTTTTTTTTTTTTTTGATGAGTCTAGCTAAAGGTTTATCAATTTTGTTGATCTTTTTAAAGAACCAGCTCCTGGTTTCATTGATCTGTCCTTTTTTGTTGTTGTTGTTTTTTCGTTTCTGTGTCATTTATTTTTGCTATAATTTTTATTTCCTTCTGCTGGTTTTGGGTTTTGTTTATTCTTTGGCTCCTTTAGGTGTAAGGTTAGGTTGTTTATTTGAGATTTTTCTTGCTTCTTGAGGTAGGCCAATATTGCTATAAACTTCCCTCTTAGAACAGCTTTTGCTGCCTCCTAAAGATTTTGAACAATTTTTTCATTTTCATTTTTTTGCATGTATTTTTTGATATCCTTTTTGATTTCTTGATTGTCCTATTCGTTGTTTAGCAACATATTATTTAACCTCCATGTATCTGTACTCTTTCCAGATTTTTTTTTTTTTTTTTTTGGTGATTGATTTCTAATTTCATAGCATTGTGGTCAGAAAAGATGAATGGAATGACTTTGATCTTTTTGAATTTGTTGAGGCTTGTTTTATGGTCTAAAGAATGTGTAGTCTGCTGTTTTCTGATGGAATGCTTTGTATATATCTATTAAATCTGTCTTGTCAATATGTCATTCAAAAGCACTGTTTCCTTGTTGATATTCTGTTTTGATGATCTGTCCATTGATGTAAGTGGGATTTTAAAGTCCTTTACTATTATTGTATTACTGTCAATTCACTCCTTTATGTTTGTTATTAGCTGCTTTATGTATTTGGGGCTCCTCAGATATGTTGGGTGCATTAAAAATATATGTTGGGCGCATAAATATCTACAATTTTTATATCTTCTTGTTGGATTGTCTCCTTAATTACACAGTGTCCTTGTCTCTTGTTATAGTCTTTTTTTTTTCTTCAAATTTTTATTTACATTCAAGTTAACATATAGTACAATATTGGTTTCAGGAGTAGAATTTAGTGATTCATCACTTACATATAACACTTAATACTCATCATAACAAGTGCCCTCCTTAATACCCATCACCCACTTAGCCTGTCCCCCACCCACCTCCCTCCATCAACCCTCAGTTTGTTCTCTATCACTAAGAGTCTCATGGTTTGCTTCCCTTTCTCTTTTTTATTTCCCTTCCCCTATGTTTATCTGTTTTGTTGGTAAATTGCATATATGAACGAAATCATATGGTATTTGTCTTTCTCTGACCTATTTCGCTTAGGATAATACACTCTAGCTCCATCCACATCATTGCAAATGGCAAGGTTTCATTCTTTTTGATGGCTGAGTAATATTCCATTGTGTATATACGCCACATCTTCTTTATACATTCATCAGTTGGTGGATGTTTGCTCTCTTTACATAGTATGGTTATTGTTGATAAGTTTTTGTTTTAAAGTGGAATACCAGTTTACACTGCCATTCTGAGGGTGTATGATAATACCTTATAATAACACATTTTCATATGTGTATTGACCACTTGGATATTCTCATGTGAAGTTCAAGAATACTCTTGCCTGTTTTCATCTTTAGCCCATTTTTATTTATTTATTTTTAAAGATTTTATTTATTTATTCATGAGAGATAGAGAGACAGAGGCAGAGGGAGAAGCAGGATCCCAAGGAGCAGGGAGCCCAGTGTGGGACTCGATCCCAGGACCCGGGAATCATGACCTGAGCTGAAGGCAGACGCTTAACCATCCGAGCCACCCAGGCGCCCCTAAAGATTATTTAAGACAGGGAAGGAGAGAGCGAGTGAGAGAGCACAAGCAGGGGGAGTGGCAGAGGCAGAGGGAAAAGCAGACTCTGCACTGAGCAGGAGCCCGACATGGCGCTTGATCCCAAGACCCTGGGATCATGACCTGAGCCAAAGGCAGACGCTTAACCGACTGAGCCACCCAGGCACTCCTAGCCCATTTTTAAATTAGACTGTTACTATTTTACCTATGGATTTGTAGGGATTTTTTTGTATGATCTGGACTTGAGTCCTTTGTCAGACGCATGCATTATGAATATTTTCTGTGTGTGGCTTGCCTTTTCATTTCTCTGTGGTATAAAGTAGGCATAGTATATCTTTATTATGTATATTATAAACATTTTCTCCCAGCCTTTGTCTTTTACTATTTATTGTTGCCTTTTGCCCTATATGGTTCTTTTTATTTGGATGTCATCAAATCTGTCAATCTCTGCTTTTATGGTCTAAAGCTTCATGTTTGGAAAGCCTCTGCCACCCAAGGTTATAAAATCTATTCCTTCAATATTTTCTTTTAATACTTTTACTTTTTTTTGTTGTATTTAACTTTTTAATCTGTTTGAGATATATTTTTGTGGAGTACAGTATAAGATAGGTATTTTTTGACATAAAGTCAGTCATTTGTTCTAATACTATATATTCCACTGATTTAAAATGCAACTTTTAATATATTCTAAATTCCTTTGTATATTTAAGCTTGTTTCTGGAGTGTTGGGGAGAACTAATATCTTTCACATCTTCTAACCCAATAGAGAGAATATCTTTTCATTTATTCAGGTCTTATTTAAAACAGGCTTATAGTTTGCTTTTTATTTCCCTCTGAATTCTTTCTTTCTTTTTTTTTTTTTTACAGTTCTTACTAAATATGCCTAGAGATTTTATAGTTTTTTGCTGTATAAATTGGACCATCTATGTCCCACCATTGTGATAATTTTGATTGTTGTGCATTAATGTCGTACTCATTAATTGTACATTATATTTACAGATTCTGATAGTTTTAGAACTGATTGTCTTAGGTTTTTCAGGTAAATATATAATGTATAAAAATGGTAATTTTTTTTTTTTTAAGATTAGTGTCTTCTTTTTCTTGTACAGAAAAGTGCTAAATAGTGAAATCCTTTCCTCATTCTATTCTTTTTTTGGTAAATAACTTAAAATATCTCATCTTTAAGAATCATGTTTGCTCTGCATCAGAGAAAGTTTTCTTTTGTTCTGTGTCCTGAGAGTTAAAGAGTGCTAAGTCAGATATAGTGATTTTGGGGGATTTAATCAAATAATCATGTCATTTTTTCCACTTTTATCTAATGTAATAACTGATAATGGATTTTATTTTATTTATTTTTAGAGAGCTTGTGCGTGTGGGGAGGGGGGTAGTAGTGGAAGGGGCAGAGGGAGAGGGAGAGAGAATCTCAAGCAGGCTCCATGCCCAGTGCAGAGCCTGATGCAGGGCTCGATCTCATGACCCTGAGATCATGACCTGAGCCGAAATCAAGAGTCAGACACTGGGCGCTTGGGTGGCTCAGTCATTAAGTGTCTGCCTTCGGCTCAGGTCATGATCCCAGGGTCCTGGGATCGAGTCCCACATCGGGTTCCCTCCTCGGTGGGAAGCCTGCTCTCCCTCTCCCACTCCCGCTGCTTGTGTTCCTGCTCTCGCTATCTCTGTCTCTGTCAAATAAATAAATAAAATCTTTAAAAAAAAAAAAAGAGTCAGACACTTAACTGACTGAGCCACCCAGGTGCCCTATAGGCAGTGATTTTAAAATTTTAGTGTGTATCAGAATCACCTGCAGTGAACAGAGTAGAAAATGTAAAGGTAGTCCTATCCCTCATACTTCTTTCTTTTTTTTAAACAAAAACTCCAAAATACTAATGATCACTGGGATAAAACCAGTCCTTTTTTATTGCCTTCAGTGTGTTTGATTACCTTCTTCAACAGTTACGTTAGCATCTTTTCCAGTTTACTCTTTATTCTTCTTGATTGCTCCTTCAGTGTTTTCTTCCCACGTTACATTTTCAGTCTTTTGTGGACTTTTTCTGTTTTTCTCTTTTGTTCCCTTCTCCCCTCCTTTCCATTTTTCAAAAAATGAGAGAATTTTAAAGTAGTTATATAAAATTCCTCAAGTATTTTATGAGGGAGACATTCCCCTGTTCTTGTAAGAATTTTTAAATGGGTACAACTTTTTTGGAATGCAGTTTTGGAACTTATATTAAGTTTTGTTATCTGTTTATTTTTTTGGTTTCTTTCTTTTTAACTAGGCTCCACACCCAACATGGAGCTAAACTGAGTCACCCAGGTGCCCCTGTTTACATTTTTTGACCTATAATTTGATCATAAGGAAATAATCTGAATTTTGGATGTATGTCTGTATACAAAAGCAATCATAGTTTTATTTCTAATTGTGAAAAATTGGAAAGTCCATGTCCATAGTAATACAGGGTTTAAATGAATTATGGTATATCCATGGAATGGAATAATGTGCAGCTATTAAAGTGTTTACAGAGTTTTTTTATGGTATGAAAAGGTACAAATGCAGGGTGCCTGGGTGACTCAGTTGGTTAAGCGTCTGACTCTTGATTTTGGCTCAGGTCGTGATCGCAGGGTCATGGGATTGACCCCTGCGTT
Source organism: Mirounga leonina (assembly GCF_011800145.1). Lineage (NCBI taxonomy): Eukaryota > Metazoa > Chordata > Mammalia > Carnivora > Phocidae > Mirounga > Mirounga leonina. The sequence goes on from NW_023270447.1 coordinate 10,776,102, forward strand.
GGGCTCTGCACTCAGCACAGAGTCTGGGCATCCCTCTACCTCTGCTCCTCCTCCTCCCGCTCTATCTCTAAAATAAATAAAATCTTGAGAAGGTACAAATGCTAAGGAATAAAAAGCATGATTAAGTTGTATAAATGTGGCTTGATCTTAATTAAACTTAAATATGTATATTCTGTGTGTACGGGTGATGTCAGTATGAATATATTAGGAATATATATTCACCAAATAAGTATATTACAAATATTCCTAAATATTTAGAGTGATTCCCTGGATGAAATTATTGGTTATTTGTAATTTCTTTCTTTGTGCCTTTAAGAGTATGTATAACTTTCATAATCAGAAAAATGTACTTTATTTTTGAAAGGTATTTAGGATTTGATAGTGTTCATCAATAGAAATGATAAACATAGACTTGTGGTATGATTCAGACAGGCACCAGAGATTACACAATTATAACTGTGTTCAAATTTTATCATAGGTAAAATGTTGCTACTAGTGTAAGACTGAACTAATGAACAATTCCTTGTCAATTTTATAATTTTAGGGTTTTTTTATTATAAAAAATATACACTGTTGTAAAAAACTGAAACAATATAATGGTATTTAAAATGAATACTGGAAATTCCCTCTGTACCTGCTCTTTTTTTTTTTTTTAACACAAATAGGTTCACACTATTTTGTAGTTTTTTAACCTAATCATATATGATTCTTCCCTTAACTTGAAGACTATACTAAATATTTGAGGGCTTAAGAGAAGCAGAAACTAAGGACAAGATCATAATGGTAAATTTGCCTTTGTTGACCTTTCTTCTTCATGAAATCCATAATTGAAAATAGATTCTCTTTAAAACAGGGAAATTTTATAATCTTACAGAAAAATAAAATTTATTTTTCTTCAAATCTTCCTGTATTTGTATTTGGGTTTTTTGTTTGTTTGTTTTGAATTTTGGTACTATATTTTTATTATAGGCACAGGTACAGTACCAACAGCAGCATGAACAACAGAAAAAAGATTTAGAAATCCTCCATCAACGAAACATCCAGCAACTACAAAACAAATTATCTGAGTTGGAAGCAGCTAATAAAGACCTAACCGAAAGGAAATATAAAGGAGACTCTACCATCAGAGAACTTAAAACAAAACTGTCTAGTGTTGAAGAGGTATTGAACTTTGGGTTTGTTCCCCCCACCCCCAATTTAAAATAACATTTTAATTTGGTGACTTTATTACTTGTGGGCAGGCTGTTTCTCTGCTTTGCAAGGATGTCTTGGTGATCTTAGGGTAATCAGACATTGCAAAAAAAAAAAATTGAGAATCTAAAATCTGATGAATCTGGTAATTCAAAATAGAACTGAGGTAAACTTGGATATTTTTAGTTAGGGTCTTGAGGAGCAGCTCATTGACACAGCCTTTAGATTTTTCAGTGTACTTTTAATATCCACACAGTGTCTGTATAGCTCAGCATATTCAGTCTTGACAGGACTGGTTCTTTCAACCTACTTAACATGTCAAGACAACTACATGAAGTTGTGTCTAATAATAATAATGATATTAGTAATGATAATAGCTAAGGCATACTGAACATATGCTGTGTGACAGGTGCTGTTTAACTGCTTTACATATATTAACCCATTTAATTCTTATAACAATTATTTTAAAGAAGGTACTATTATCCCCATTTTGCAGATGATGAACTAAGGCACAGAGAGGTTAAGTAACTTGCCCAAGGTCACATGGCCAGTAAGTGGAAGAACAAGGATTGGAATCCTCTTATTTGCTTGTCTTTAGTACTCCCTTTTTCAGGCAACAGAGCCATTTTGAAAATCTTGCTGTAGTGACACATTGTTGATTTTTTGGCCCTGATGATAGACTCCTTCCTAGCATTATACATTATTGTCATGAATTAATCAGAAAACATAGATTTTGTTAAGTCTGTCATATTTAAATACAAAGATCACCAGTGTTACTCAAGCTTATGAGACTTCCCACTCCATTTCACCAGTCTCTTGTGCTTAGGAAACTCTAACGCTTGACTGATTTTTATGTTCCGATCCTCAGTATTCTGCCTCAGTAGGTGTTTTTAGTGCATCCTCCCTGCTCCCTTTACCTTTCATACCAATTTGTAAAGTACTGTAGCCTTCCTAGTACATTGGATAGTCATTATAATGCCATATGACTTCTTCTATCTTAGCCCTGAAATTGGCCACTTTAAAAACAGTGTGCTCTGTTATATGGGTTTTATATAATCTAATCAAACTATTTCTTCCAAGATTTGCTAAGACTTTAAAATTATGAGTCCTGGAAACTTTTTAAAAAAATTTTAATTGTAGTATAGTCAACATACAGTGTTATATTAGCTTCAGGTGTCCAATATAGTGTTTTAACACTTCCATACAACACCTGCTGCTCGTGACAAGTGCACTCCTTAATCCCCATCACCTATTTCACCCATCCCCTTTGGTAACCATCAGTTTGTTCTTAATAGTTAAGAGTCTGTTTCTTGGCTCTCTTTTTTTTCCCTTTGCTCATTTGTTTTGTTTCTTAAATTCCATGTATGAGTGAAATCATATGGTATTTGTCTTTCTCTGACTTATTTCACTTAGTGTTGTACTGTCTAGCTCCATCCATGTTGTTGCACTGGGAACTTTTTTTTAAACCTCTGAGTATTGTTACCTAATCATGTTAAATTTACCTTTTAGGCATTAGTGCCCCAAAAATAATTGCTGCCATTTATTATTTACTGTGTGCCAGGCATTATGCTAAGCAGTTTGCATTATGGTTTTTATGAAGATTAAGTGAAGTAATTTATGAAGTGTTTGTTATTTCTGTTTTACAAATGAGGGAATGGAGATTTAGGGAGGTTAAATAATTCCCAAGATTACACCAAAGAACCTAGATTTGTATTCAAGTCTGTCTGATAACAGGGTCTGTTTCTAAAACCAGTATGGCATAATACTATAAAATTACCTTGTAAAGTTTTGTTAAAAATGAAAATTATCTAGGAATACTATATCCTGGACTTGTGTATACTGGCAGTATTTGGTTGGTATTAGCTGATTGGGAAGTAATCTGTCCTAGATTTTTAAAAATCTGTTTTTAATTAACAATTATATTTGCTTGGTTTTGTTTTAAAGAGTGAACCAAGAGGAAATCCAGAAGTGTTAACATATTTGTTGACATGGAAAGATATTTATAATATATAAAGAAGGTTGATTATAAAACTGCACAGTATGAGCAGTTTTTTAAAAATCGGTATATATAGATAGAGCAAAATGTTAATTGTGGATCATGGTTGTCACCCTTGGCTACCCTTAGAATCCACTGCAAAGCTCTTTTTGTTTTGTTTTTTTTTTTAAAGATTTTATTTATTTATTTATGTGACAGAGACACAGCGAGAGAGGGAACACAAGCAGGGGGAGAGGGAGAAGCAGGCTTCCCGCGGAGCAGGGAGCCCGTTGTGGAGCTCGATCCCAGGACCCTGGGATCATGACCTGAGCCAAAGGCAGACGCTTAAGGACTGAGCCACCTAGGCGCCCCTCCATTGCAGAGCTCTTAAACGTCCTAGTGCCCAGGCCATACCTCATACTAACTATAAATAAGACTCTCTTGGGGATGGTACCAGGCATCAATAGGTTTTTTAAAGCTCCCTTGGTGATTTCAGTATGCATACTAGCTTGAGAACCACTGCTTATGTGGTAGAAAGATAGGCCTTTTTATTTGTTTATTTTATGTTTTTGAAATTCTAGTATAATGGACATTTACTACCCAAGTGATTTTTTTTTGAAGTGTAAATTTCAAGATACCAGAAAATCCTTGTTACTAGTTTTTAAAAGTTGTAGTAATTTATTCATAAATCAGGATTATTTTCCCTGTTGTCATTGAATTAGATATTAGTGTATTTTACAATTATATTTCAAGTCTACGAGTTACATACACCTTTAGAGTGTATATCTATATCTTTTAAAAAAAAATCAGTACTAGAACTTTAAAATTATTGAAGCCTTTTTTTAAATTTTAAACATCTTAATTATAAATAACCAGAGCAGCCAACTTCTCTTTTTCATACTGCATCATTTTTTTTCTTCCTCTAGGAGCTCCAGCGGGCTAAGCAAGAAGTCCTCTCTTTGCGGAGAGAGAATTCTACACTAGATGCCGAATGCCACGAAAAAGAAAAGCATATTAATCAGCTACAAACAAAAGTGGCTGTTTTAGAACAGGAAATCAAGGATAAGGACCAGCTTGTTTTAAGAACAAAAGAAGCATTTGATACAATCCAGGAACAAAAGGTCTATTTAAACATTTTTTTTAAAAAATTGGTGATCACATTTACAAGTGATGCTTTTCTTAAACACAAACATCCTATTAACTATTCATATTTAAAAAAATATGTATCAGGTTGCCTTAGAAGAGAATGGTGAGAAAAATCAGGTACAACTAGGAAAACTTGAAGCTACGATCAAATCATTATCAGCGGAACTTCTTAAGGTTTGTTTTTAAAAATAATAGAATATTAAATTTCATTAGGGTAAGAAAGAGATACAAATAAAGCTCTTTTACAGGCAAATGAAATTATCAAGAAGTTACAGGGGGATCTGAAAACTTTAATGGGTAAATTGAAACTGAAGAATACAGTAACTATTCAGCAAGAGAAACTCTTGGCTGAGAAGGAAGACAAATTACAAAAGGAACAAAAGGAATTACAAGATGTTGGACAGTCTCTCCGAATTAAAGAGCAAGAGGTAGTGAATATTTTATATTTTTGCGTGTGTGACTATTTGCAAAGTATAACAAATTTTCTCAGATGTATTTTTAAAATTTCTACTTTATTAGAGAAGAGCTTTCACTTTTTCCCCCCAAAAAGAACATGACTAGCTTCAACAGAAGTTAACCTATTTCAATTTGAAAAGTTAGTTATCATGACTCAGATACCTTGAGTGTTCATATATATGTACAGTATATGTGTATATACATGTATACATATACAGTGTTACATAGATGAGCTATAATTCATTTATTTAATAGTAGTTAATAGTAATTATTTAATTAATAGAAATACATTTAAGTATTTAGCCTTTATTATACTTATGATGAGGATTGACATTGCAGGTGTGCAAATTACAAGAACAGTTAGAAGCTACTGTTCAAAAGCTTGAAGAAAGCAAACAACTTCTAAAAAATAATGAAAAGTGTAAGTATTTTACCTTTTTATGTAAATGAGGTTTGCAATTGTGTTCTTAATCTGAAAATTTTATTTGAATTCATGAAAGTTTGGGTAAATCAAGATATTGCTACATCCAAATAATTTCGGTTTTAAATATATGGTCTTCATGTCTTTGCTATAGTAACTTGTATATCAACTGCCCTGTGAAACAGTTACCATTATAAAGAAAACCATATTACATGTGTCAGTAACCCAAAATTAAGTGTTGAAAATATTGACAGTAGTTTAAATTCTTTGCTAATTAAAGTTCTTCACTACTTATTTTAATTGCTGTATTTATCTAATAGTAATAACATGAATTATTTGAAACTAAAATATAAGATTAAACCTCTAACATTTTCTCAGTTTTTGTATTGGTTATCAGATAAGAGTGTGAACTTCAAATAAACTGTAAGATATCATTCTAGAAATGAAAGCCTTCAAAGAGATCCTTGACTAGCAGAAATACGTTTTGTTTTGTTTTGTTTTTTGAAAGATTTTATTTATTTATTTGACAGAGAGAGAAAGACTGCTAGAGGGAACACAAGCAGTGGGAGTGGGAGAGGGAGAAGCAGGCTTCCCGCCGGGCAGGGAGCCCAATGTGGGGCTCGATCCCAGGATCCCAGGTTCATGACCTGAGCCAAAGGCAGACACTTAACCGACTGAGCCACCCCGGTGCCCCAGAAATATATGCTTCTGATAGTAATAGCATAAGGAGTTCTATGTGGCGGTTGTTAAAATAAGAATCTTTAATGGCAAAAATTTAGGTGAACCTATATTCTCCTGTGATATAAGGTAGTTTTAAAGACTTAAAATTTTGGGGCACCTGGGTGGCTCAGTCGTTAAGCGTCTGCCTTTGGCTCAGGTCATGATCCTGGGGTCCTGGGATCGAGCCCCGCATCGGGCTCCCTGCTCTGCGGGAAGCCTGCTTCTCCCTCTCCCACTCCCCCTGCTTGTGTTCCTGCCCTTGCTATCTCTCTCTCTCTCTCTCTGTCAAATAAATAAGTAAAATCTTTAAAAAAATAAAGACAAAATTTTTTAAATCTCAATATAATTTTTAAATGTTTAAAGTTATTAGAAAAATAAAAATAGTCAAAATTCTTTACCTTGTTTTGTTTTATTTAAGTAATCACATGGCTAAATAAAGAACTAAATGAAAATCAGCTAGTGAGAAAGCAAGATGTATTGGGACCTTCTACCACTCCACCTGTACATCATTCTAGCAGCAACATAATCAGAAGTGGGATTTCTCCTAACTCTAATGTGGTAAGTTTTAAATTAAGATGTGAGTGGTCTGAGTAAATTACCTAAAACCAAAATATTCCCAGACTATGAGGAAGTCTCCATGACTTCAGGTGCTGGTACTAATATGACTTGAGTGAGGTAAAGGTTAAGTCCCACTTAGAAGTGAGACATACAGATATACTTGCTCCTAACAAAGAGGCTGTATTTCAAAAGCACACTGCTTAAAATTTTATTGGATGTATATGTTAACTAACTAGATTTTAAATAAAAATTTGAAATAAAAATATGAAAAAATTTAATTGGATATAGAAATCATTCAGTAATAACTAAAGTAATGCCAAATGTGCTGAAGAAGGAAGTATTCTGGGAGCCTTAAGAAGGGAGAATAAAGTTTGGGCTCAAGTTTGGAACTATGATAGGAGCCTAAACTGAATTCTATTTGAGAAAGAAAAAAAAAAAAAAGAGAGAAATGTCCTTTTATCAGTCAGCTCTAGATTCTAGAAGGAATTAGTTATGATATCTAAGCTCTCTAGCTCCTATGACCAGGGCTTTTGCTTTCTCCTTGCAAGAAATTAGGAGAAAATGAAGAGCAGCTCCTTACATATGGGAGCTGGCTTGGTACTATCAGCAAGGCCCTGGTATTGCTAGGAGAGCTAGCCTGGTACTCACAGCTAGGCTTTGGGGCTCTCCTGTTGAACATAACTAATTTCACAGAATATCAACATCAGGCAAGGCCACTCTGTGACTGTGACAGATCAAGAAAAAAATAAGACCACCTCATAATCATTTCTGAACACAATTTTGAAAAAATGAACATTGCCAAACCACAAAACGGGCAGGCATCCTCCTATCCTGGCTAACATGACTGACTGCTCCTTCTTTACCAATTACAGTTTTGGCCTTAATACATTCCTCCCGGGGCACCTGGGTGGCTCAGTTGGTTGGGCGACTGCCTTCGGCTCAGGTCATGATACTGGAGTCCCAGGATCGAGTCCCGCATCGGGCTCCCTGCTCGGCGGGGAGTCTGCTTCTCCCTCTGACCTCCCCTCTCTCATGCTCTCTCTCTCAAATAAATAAATAAATAAATAAATTTAAAAAAAAATACATTCCTCCCGACTTACCTAATTATGAAATAATCTAAGATTTATTTCAGATATTCAGTCATACAATTATCCCCATTTCCAGATAGCATCTGACCCACAACAAAGCCACACTTTATTAAACTGTCTCTTAAACCACCTAATACATATATGTCCAGTAAATAAGTCCCTTTTAACACCTGCATACTGCCACACCCCTCTTACTAGGTTTCCCACAGTATGCAGTCTCCATTGTTTGCAAGGAGCAGTAAATCCACAGTGTACACCTATAGGTATGTTTCTGGTAGTTTTTGATTGAAGAGCATTGGCAGAGGATTTAAAATGCAAATACCTAATTGAATTTTAAATCTATCCTACTAATTCAGATTGTACTTGATGTTTAAAAAAAGGAATAGATTTTTGCTAAATTGCAAAAAGGTGTGGAAAGAAATGCCCAGTACTGAATTACAAACTTGAAAAATTTGACAAGCTTAACCTTAATGACTTATGATAAATAGCTATGTAGAAGGTGTTTTTTGTTATGCAGCCAGTGATGTATACAATTGCTTCTTAAGGTTTGTGTTTCAGTTGTTCTCTTATAAACTCTTTTCATGGTATTTGTTAATGGTGGTGCCACCATATTGAAAATTAGTGGCAAAGCAAATTATTGTATGAATTAGTCCATTTAAGAACACATATCTTGGGGCGCCTGGGCTCAGTCGTTATGCATCTGCCTTCGGCTTGGGTCATAATCCCAGGGTCCTAGGATCAAGCCCCCCGTCGGGATCCCTGCTCAGCGGGAAGCCTGCTTCTCCTTCTCGCACTCCGCCTGCTTGTGTTCCTGCTCTCACTGTCTCTCTCTCTGTCAAATAAATAAATAAAATCTTTTTTTTTTTTTTTAGATTTATTTATTTGACAGACACAGTGAGAGAGGGAACACAAGCAGGGGGAGTAGGAGAGGGAAAAGCAGGCTTCCCACTGAGCAGGGAGCCCGACGTGGGGCTCGATCCCAGGACCCTGGGATCATGACTGGAGCTGAAGCAGATGCTTAACGACTCAGCCACCCAGGTGCCCCTAAATAAATAAAATCTTAAAAAACAAAACAAAACACATGTCTTGTTCTCATTCTGGCAGAAAATTATTTTTATATCTGATTGGCTTACTGATCTATGACTCCATCCTTCCCCCAGCCCCCTTTTCAGGAATGGAAGACATACATACGTATAGGGAACCAAGATGGTTCAAAGAGGTCATTGTTTAAACTCAGTTCAAAGACAAGTCCAGTGGCTTATTTTGTTAAGCTTGCACAGCCACTCTTTAGAAAGCTTAAAGTTATCCTAGCCTCATGCTATTATAATAAAGCAGAGTTTTGTGGTGTCATGATAAAATTGGCCTCTAAGATAGTGCTTTTAAGTATTATAACAGATGCTAGTCCCTCGTGGATCAGTAAATACTATTTAGAATTAATATCTCATCCTTAACCTTTTTATGTTTTCATTTTTAGGTTGATGGTAGACTGACTTACCCAACTTGTGGGATTGGTTATCCTGTCTCCTCTGCATTTGCATTCCAGAATACCTTTCCTCATCCTATATCTACCAAAAATACCATCCACCCAATTTCAGGACCAAAGGTAGACAAATTAACTAATACTTTTTTGGGGGAAAATGTAGCAACTTATTAACAAACAAATATTTTTTTATTTTAAATTTTAGTCTTTAGTCAGTTGCTATTAGGTAATAGATAAATATATTACCAAATATCTAGTTTATGCTTACAGGAAATTCTTTCTGTACTATATGGTATTTCTTGAGTGAGTATAATTTATAAAAAGCTGGACATCAGTCTGCTTAAATTTTATTTATTCCCATTCAACCTCTTATTCCATTTTTATTCATTCTCTATGACAACTCTCAAACCTGACTAGCATTACTGACTTCATACTGCTGATGTATTAGCTCTGGTGATATTTTTGGATTCTGTTGCCAGGATTTAAAGATCTGATAAGGCAGACTTATAGCATATTCTAAAATGTAGTTTTGGTGATATTATCTTAAATAGCATAGGCCTAGCATTTCATCCAATGTGATTTATTTACTAAGGCTTTTTTTTTTACCCCCTTGAGGAGTTCATCATCATTCTTATTACTAATGTCTTAGGGGTATATATTGTTTTCACATGTATTATAATTTTACTTTCACAATAATTTCATCCACCCAGACTGCCACTGATTCTATTTTCAGTCCTAACTTTAGGTGAAAATTGATTTTTTTGGGGTGCCTGGGTGGCTCAGTCAGTTAAGCATCTGCCTTCAGTTCAGGTCATGGTTCCAGGGTCCTGGGATTGAGCCCCGCATTGGGCTCCCTGCTCATTGGGGAGTCTGCTTCTCCCTCTCCCCCGCCCATCCCCTGCTTGTGCTTTCTCTCACTATCTCTCTCTCTCTCAAATAAATAAATAAAATCTTTAAAAAAAAAAAAGAAAATTGATTTTTTTTGTAAATCATAGAGACAAATGTTTTTGAAAAGAATTTTTTTTTAAGATTATTTTAGAGCGAGAACATGCACACAGGAGGGGAGGGGCAGAGGGAGAGGGAGAGAATCTGACTGCCCCCTGAGCATGGAGCCTGATGTCGGGCTCAATCTGACGACCCTGAGAACATGACCTGAGCTGAAATCAAGAATCAGATGCTTAACTGACTCAGCCATCCAGGCGTCCCTGAAAAGAATATTTTGAACTGAGGACTTTGAAATTGCTATTATAAACCCTTTATCAAATTAGTTTTGGGCTTCCTGAAAAATAAGCTGGCTGTGTTGCTTAGGCCTGTGCTTCTTCTTAACTCTTTAAGACTTTAACTATCATCTGAAGCTATTGATTATTCTCAGTGAAATGAGTTTTTATGCTTAGACTATCATTATGTAAAGAGTATTTAGGTACATTTAGCAGGCTTTTCTTGAATTGTTTGTTAAAGAGCATTAGATATGTATATTCACAGGAGTACTATTTTTTTTTTTTTACAGTGTTACCTAACTCTTATACTGTTAACTTTATTTGTCCATATTTTATTTGAAAATTTAAATTCCAGTATAATTAACATACAGTATTATATTAATTTCAGGTATACAATGTAGTGATTCAACAGTTATATATATTATTCAATATTCATCAAGATAAGTGTACACTTAATACCCTTCACTGATTTCACCCATTCCCTCACCCACCTCCCCTCTGGTAACCGTCATTTTGTCTTCTATAGTTTGTTTTTTGGTTTGTCTCTTTTTTTTCCCTTTGTTTTGTTTTGTTTTGTTTCTTAAATTCCACATGTGAGTGAAATCATGTGGTATTTGTTTTTCTTTGACTGACTTATTTCACATACTGTTATACCCTTACCTTCATCCATATTGTTGCAAATGGCAAGATTTCTTTCTTTTTTTTTATGTCTGGGCGGTATTACATTGTATATATATATCACGTCTTCTTGATCCATTCATCTATCAGTGGACACTTGGGCTGCTTCCAGAATTTGGCTATGATAAATAATGCTGCTATAAACGGGGGTATATATATCTTTTCAAATTAGTGTTTTCATATTCTTTGGGTAAATACCCAGTAGTGAAATTACTGGATCATATGGTATTCTATTTTTAATTTTTTGAGCAACCTCCATACTCTTTTACACAGTGGTTGCATCAGTTTGCATTCGCACCAACTGTGTGTGAGGGGTCCTTTTTCTCCACATCCTTGCCAACACTTCTTTCTTGAATACTATGTTCCTTAATATCAATATCAATATACTCAAATGTGATTGCATCTTGGGATCAATTTTTTTCTTGAGAATTTTGATTGAATTGCTTTTTCATTTTATTTTTAAGTTTTTAATTCCAGTTAGTTAATGTGCAGTATTATTAGTTTTAGGTATAAAATATAATAATTTAGCAGTTCTGTACATCACCTGGTGCTCATCACAAGTGCACTCCTTAATCCCCATCAACTATAGGATTTTTTTTTTTTTTAAAGATTTTATTATTTGACATAGAGAGAGAGACAGAGTGAGCACAAGCAGGGGGAGTGGCAGGCAGAGGCAGAGGGAGAAGCAGGCTCCCCACAGAGAAGGGGGAGCCCGATGTGGGACTCGATCCCAGGACTCCGGGATCATGACCTGAGCTGAAGGCGGTCGCTTAACCAACTGAGCCACCCAGGCGCCCAGTCCCCATCAACTATTTAACCCATCTCCCCACCTCTCTCCCTTCTGGTAACCATCAGATTGTTCTCTATAATTAAAAGTCTGTTTCTTACTTTGACACACACACACTCACTTTTTTCTTTGCTTGTTCTGTTTCTTAAATTCCACATATGAGTGAAATCATATGGTATTTGTCTTTCTCTGCCTGACATATATTTCACTTAGCATTATATTTTCTAGCTCCATCCATGTCGTCGCAAATGGCAAGATTTCATTCTTTTTATGGCTGAATACTATTCCATTGTGATATATACCACATCTTTTTCCATTCGTCAACTCATGGATACTTGGACTGTTTCCCTATCTTGACTATTATAAATAATGCTGCTGTAAACATAGGGATGCATGTATTCCTTTGAATAAGTGTTTTTGTATTCGTTGGGTAAATATCCAGTAGTACAATTGCTGGATCATAAGGTAGTTTTTTGTTTGTTTGTTTGTTTTTAAGATTTTATTTATTTATTTGATAGAGAGATAGAGAGCACAAGTAGGCAGAGAGAGAGGGAGAAGCAGATTCTCCACTGAGCAGGGAGCCTGACGCGGGGCTCGATCCCAGGACCCTGGGATCATGACCTGAGCCGAAGGCAGCCGCTTAACTGACTGAGCCACCCAGGCGCCCCCATAAGGTAGTTTTTTTTAACTTTTTGAGGAACCTCCACACTGTTTTTCAAATTGTTTTTTTTATTTCAAACAGCTTTCCAGGAATATATATAATGTCCAAAGTGAGCACAAGAAATACTACACATACTTTCCAGATAGTTACCTCGTTTATAGGTCTAAATATGACTTAAAAGATTACCTTTATAGTTCTTCAAGAATTGGAGGAATCGTTATAGCAAGGATATTCCTAAACATAGCAAGACTTTCAGGGTTTCCTATATCACTGATCTCCATATCCTTTTGATTATGTATCCCCAAAAATAAAAAAAAACAAAACAAAAGAAAACATAAAACAAAACACGTTGAGCTTGAATCTCTTATGAATATTTATTTGTGAATTGTATGCATATACTATTCACTACTGTATTATGTACAGTATAGTTTAGCGGTTAAGAAGGTGGAAACTGATGTTGGAGTTTAAATGCTGCCTTTATCAAGGGGAATTGGGCCAGCCACTGAAATACAAACAAAAAAGAAATCCAAAATCCAAAAATATTTGAAGTGTATACAGGGATGTATATATGTGTGTACCTCTGTATGTATGTTTGTATACATAAGAGTTTGTGTATTTAAGCAAAAATAGTACATGCCTAGTGTTCTGTGCCTTATTTCATTCAACAGTATTATGAAATAGGTCCATTTCCATGTATCAGAATGTTTTTGGGTTTTTTGGTTTTGTTTTTTTTTTTTTAAAGATTTTATTTATTTATTTGAGACAGAGAGAATGAGAGACAGAGAGCATGAGAGGGAGGAGGGTCAGAGGGAGAAGCAGACTCCCTGCTGAGCAGGGAGCCCGATGCGGGACTCGATCCCGGGACTCCAGGATCATGACCTGAGCCGAAGGCAGTCGCTTAACCAACTGAGCCACTCAGGCGCCCAGAATGTTTTTGTTATTTAATGATTTCTTTGTATATGGATGCGCTATAATTACTGCTGTGTTAATGGATGATCAGGTTGTTTTCCATCTAGGTATTCATACAGTGCTTTGGCAATTATATAATGGATTCATAACTCAGTAAGACAAAGAACCTAATTTAAAAATGGGAAAAAGAGGGGTGCCTGGGTGGTTCAGTCAGTTAAGCATCTGCTTTTGGCTCAGGTCATGATCTCAGGGTCCTGGGATTGAACCCTGCATAGGGCTCCCTGCTGGGCGGAGAGTCTGCTTCTCCCTCTCCCTCTGCCACTCACCCTGCTTGTGCTTCCCCTCTCTCTCTCTCTATCTTTCTCTCTCTCTTTGTGTCAAATAAATAAGTAAATAAAGTTGTTTTTTTTTTTTTTTAAATCCATGTAAATGTAATAGGAAAGATGAGAAAGTAGTGTTTTTGCTTCTAAGGTCTAGAAGAATGGAAGTATCCACTCATTTAGCATTGTGGAGCCAAAGTTATCTTTGACAAGTTGGCATTGTGGAAGAGGTGATAAAACCAACTCTTGGTAAAATGAAGTACGAATAGACATATACACAAAAATAAATTCCAGGGGCACCTGCCTGGCTCAGTCAGTAGAGTGTGCAGCTCTTGATCTCGGGGTAGTGAGTTTGAGCCCTATATTGGGCGTAGAGATTACATAAAAAAAAAAAAAAAAAAAAAAATCCCAGGTAGGTTAAAGATTGACATTTAAAAAGCAAAACTTTATGACCTTACAATTATTTCAAATAAGATACAAAAAAATACAAATGAACTGTTAAAAAATGGATAATTTGGGGTACATTTAAATGAAAAAATACCTGTATATCAAACCAAGTCAGACGATAAGCCAGAGATTGAGAGAAGATATTTATATCACATATAACCACCAATAATAAATATCCAGAATGTTAACTTACACAATTCTATAAGAAAAAGCTAAGCAGCTCAACAGAAAAGTGAACAAGAGATATATAAATAGGTAATTTATAGAAGAAAAACCTGAGTAGCCAATAAATATATTAAAAGATTTTAGGGGTGCCTGAGTGGCTCAGTGGGTTAAGTATCTGCCTTCAGCTCAGGTCATGATCTCCGGGTCTTGGGATCAGGCCCCATGTAGGGCTTCCTGCTCAGCAGGGAGCCTGCTTCTTCCTCTCCTGCTCCCCCTGCTTGTGCACACTCTCTCTCTTTCAAATAAATAAATAAAATCTATACAAAAATGAATTTAAAAGTAAAAAATATGGGAATAAGATTCAGATATTTCATCAAAATAAATACACTGATGTCAAATAAGCACATGAAAAGATGCTCAACTACCTCAAGTATTTTCTTTTTTAATGTGAATGTAATTGTTTTATTAGTTACTTTCTTGGAATATTTATTGATGCTGTATAGAAATGTAACTGATTTTTGTATGTTGATCTTTTATCCTGAAAACTTGCTAAACTCATTGAACTCATTATTAATGGCTCTTTGTGCATTGATATGATTATGTATTGTTTTTCTTTCATCAGTTAGGTATGTTAACTTTGAAATATTATATCAGCTTTGCATTCTTAGGATAAAATTCACTGAATTAAATGTTAAATCCAGTTGGTTGATTTTGTTTAGGTCCTCTGTGTCCTGTTGACTTTCTACTTGTACTATCAATTACTGAGAGGAATGTTGGTATCCAACTATTATAAGTGTTTCTATCATTTTTTCCTGTTACTTCTATCAGTTTTAGCTTCACACCTTCAGAAGCTCTTTTTTTTTTTTTTAAGATTTTATTTATTTGACAGAGAGACACAGCAAGAGAGGGAACACAGGCAGGGGGAATGGGAGAGGGAGAAGCAGGCTTCCCGCTGAACAGTGAGCCCGATGCAGGGCTTGATCCCAGGACCCTGGGATCATGACCTGAGCTGAAGGCAGATGCTTAACGACTGAGCCATCCAGGCGCCCCTAGAAGCTCTTTGATTGGGTACATATCTCTCTTGAATTATGTCCTCCTGGTTACTTAACCCTTTCATCATTATGTAATTTCCTTCTTAATTTTTGGTAATTTTCCATGCTCTGGGGTCTATTTTGTTTCATATGAATGTAGCTTCTCAGCCTTCCTTTTAAGTGATGTTCCCCTGGAATATCTTTTTCCACCCTTTTACTTTAAACCTATGTGTATCATACTTAAAATGGTTTCATCTAAAGAGTGTATCTTGTTTGTTGCCTTTGTTTTTCATTCTTTTGTTGTGCCTTTCTTGACTTCTTTTGATTATTTGAATATTTTTTAGTATTTCATTTTTTATTATATTTGTATATATATTTAGTGGTTGCTCCAGGCATCATATTACACATACTTTCAAGTGTGTATAGAATTAATATTTTGCCACTTCAAGTAGAATCTAAATACCTAAATACCATATAGTCCCGTTACCCTTTATGTTTTGGTATTCCATGTGTATTACATCTGTAGACATCAGAAACTTCATCAGACAATGCTGTAATTTTTGCTTTCAACCATTATACATATTTAAAATACTTGAACAGAGAGGCATAGTCCATTATATATTTATCCACTATTTACCATTTCTGTTGCTCTTCATTGCTCATGTCCATACTTCCCTCTGATATAATTTCCTGAATAATAGAACATACTTTAACATTTGTTTTAGAGGAAGTCTTTGGGAAATGAAGTCTCTTTCTCTTCATCTGGGAACACCTTTCTTTTACCTTCATCTCTGAATGATATTTTCTCTGGATATACAATTCTGTATTTATTTCATTTTCCTTATTTCATCTATTTTATTTTACTTAAGCACTTTAAAGATTTTTTCTACTGGGGCACCTGGGTGACTCAGTTGGTTAGGCAACTGCCTTCGGCTCGGCTTGTGATCTCAGGGTCCTGGGATCGAGCTCCACGTCGGGCTCCTTGCTCAGCAGGGAGTCTGCTTCTCCCTCTCCTTCTGCCTGCTACTCTAACTGCTTGTGCTCTCTCTCTGTCAAATGAATAAATAAAATCTTTAAAAAAAAAAAAAAGATTTTTTTCTACTTCCTTCAGACCTCCATGATTTCTGATGAGAAATCTGCAGTAAATTCAAGTATATATAATGCATCCTTTTTTCTCTGGTTGCTTTCATGATTGTTTTTCTTTGGTTTTCAGCATTTATCAGTGGTGTGTCTGGTCATAGATTTCTTTGACTATCCTTTTAGGGATTTGCTAAGCTTCTTGAATCTATGAATTGATATCTTCTGCCAAATTTTGGAAGTGTTCAACCATTATATATTTCTTGAAATATTTTTTCTGCACTATACACTTCCTTCTCTCTTTCAGGGATTCAAATGACATGAATGTTAGATCTTTGTCTACTTTACCATAGGTCCACAGGCTCTGTCTTTTCTTCCTTTCTTAAATTTTTTTTTTCTGTTTTTCAGATTTGATTATTTCTATTGATCTTCAAGTTTACTCTTTTTCTGTAATGTCCATCCTGTTACAAAACCCATCCAGCGAATTTTTTCCATTCTTAAATTTTCTTTTTTTTTTTTTTTTAAAGATTTTATTTATTTGTCAGAGAGAGACACATGTACAGCAGGGGGAGTGGCAGGCAGAGGGAGAAGCAGGCTCCCCGCTGAGCAAGGAGCCTGATGCCGTACTGGATCCCAGGACCCTGGGATCATGACCTGAGCCAAAGGCAGATGCTTAACCAACTGAGCCACCCACCCAAATGACCCTCCAGTCTTAAATTTTCATTTGTTTCTTTTTTATATTACCATTTTTTTATGAAGACTTGGTTTTTTTTACATTTATTTCAATTGTGTTCACCTCTACTTCTTAGAGCCTGACTATAATAGATGTTTTAAGTATTTTTTTTAAAAAGATTTTATTTGAGAGCGCATGCATTTGTGCTCACACGCAAGCAGGGGGAGGGACAAAGGGGGGGCAGGGGAAGGACAAGTAGACTCCTGGCTGAGTGTGGAACCTGACTGGGGGTTTGATACCACAACCCCGAGATCATGACCTGAGATGAAACTAAGAGTCAGATGCTTAACTGATTGAGTCACCCAAGCACCCCAATATTTTTCTGATAATTTCAGTATTTTTGTCATCTTGGAATTGACTACATCTGTTGGCTTGTCTTTTACATTGTGAATTGCTTAGATTTTCCTGTTTTTTTTTTTTTTTTTTTTAAGATTTTATTTATTTATTTGACAGAGAGAGACACAGCAAGAGAGGGAACACAAGCAGGGGGAGTGGGAGAGGGAGAAGCAAGCTCCCCGCCAAGCAGGGAGCCTCATGCGGGGCTCGATCCCAGGACCCTGGGATCATGACCTGAGCCGAAGGCAGACACTTATTGACTGAGCCAACCAGGCGCCCCCTGTTTTTTTATTATTTTGGATTGTGTGTGGATCAAATAACACTATGAGGCTTTAGATCTTAAATCCTAAGGAGAATGTGATTTTTTTTTTTTTTTTAAGCAGTTTTCTTAGGGTCAAGTTGCAGGTTCTGAATTGCCTTGTGTAGGCCTCAGTTTTTATGGCAGTTTAGTCTATAAAGACTTTGCCATGTTATTTGGATCTGTGTGTGCATCATCTGGTGGGTGTTCTGTGATCTGGACAGTGGTTTACCCCATAGTTCGCTTCTCTTTGGTATGTTAATTAGGGTTATATCTTGCATGTCCAGACTGGAAATGAACCCAGGAATTCATGCACATCTTTATGGGATCTCTTTCTTGAGTTCCTTTCTATGATTTGTCCTGAATTTCCAGGATCCTTCCTGGTTTCTGGCTAGAAAGCATTGAACTGAGTTTTCCTACTGTGTCATGCAGTTTATGTCCTTGTTCTGCATTTGGTACCAAGTATTGGGAGGACAGAAAGAAAAAAATAATGAGGATTTGCCCTATAGTTTTGAGCTTATACTGCCCCTAGTCAGAGGGTGTGATTCCTTTTCTTTAGAGTTTTAGGTGCCTGTCTGACCACTTTTAGTGTCACCATCATCCCTTTGGATTCTACTTTCACAGAATTGCCTTAGGATTAGGGCAGAAGAGAATCATTAAAGGGCTGGGGGTGGGGGGGCTCTTTTTTTGACCTTTAAGGAGCTTCTTTCTTTATTTTTCAGAGTAGAAAGAATCTACCTTGATAATAATATTTTACTATGGCTTCCTCAGTATTTACCTGACATACCATTTTCTATACTTTTACATACTGCATCTTTATATTTAAAGTGGATTTCTTTAGTTATAATTGACTTACATTTTTATCCATTCTGACATTGCCTTTGACAATTTAAAATTTAATGTATATACTGCTAAGGCTTATCATCTTGATGTTTGTTTTCTACCTATACCGTCCGTTGTCTCTTTTCTTGTCTTTCCAATTAATTGCTCATTTCATTTTGCATTCCATTTTATCTCTACATTGGGCTTTGTTTAATTTTCTTTTTTTTTTTTTTTAAGATTTTATTTATTTATTTGAGAGCGAGAGCATGAGAGGGGGGAGGGTCAGAGTGAGAAGCAGACTCCCTGCTGAGCAGGGAGCCCGATGCGGGACTTGATCCTGGGACTCCAGGATCATGACCTGAGCCGAAGGCAGTCGCTTAACCAACTGAGCCACCCAGGCGCCCGCTTTGTTTAATTTTCTTTTTGTTTGCTGTAGAGTTTGTAATATATGTCCTTATCTTTTCATTCTATCTTTGTATAATATGCTACTTCCTATCTAATATATGAACCTTGCAATTATAATTGTTTTTTCATGTCCCTCTGTTAACTATTAAGATTTTCTACATTTGTTAACACACTTTTTTATTTTGCTTTAAACAATCAAGTGTCTTTTGGGATGCCTGGGTGGCTCAGTTGGTTAAGCATCTGCCTTCAGCTCAGGTCATGATCCCAGTGTCATAGGATCGAGTCCCACATCGGGCTCCCTACTCAGCAGGGAACCTACTTCTCCCTCTGCCTGCCACTCCCCCTGCTTGTGCTCTCTTTCTGACAAATAAAAATCTTTAAAAAAATAAACAAGTGTCTTTTAAAGAAATCAAACAATAAGAAAAAGGTTCTTTTGGTTTACTCATATATTTACCATTTTACATGCTCTATTTCTTTGTGTAGATCTGAAGTTTCATCTGATAACATTTTCCTTTCTTCTGGGTAACTAAGATTTCTTACAGTGCAGATATTTAAGATGGCTTCTGTGGGCAATTAATACTTCCTGCTTTTGTCTTACAACACTTTTATTTTTACTTCATTTTCTCTGCATATAGAATTCTAGGTTTACATGGTTTTTTTAATTGAAATATAGTTGACACACAATGTTACATGAGTTTCAGGTATACAGCCTAGAGATTGACAACACTATATTATGCTATCCTGACCACAAGTATAGCTGTCATACGTCACTAGATGACACTGTTACAAGAGCATTGACTGTATTCCCTATGCTGTGCCTTTCATCTCTATAACTTATTCATTCCATAAATGGAAGTCTACATATCATACTTCCCTTCACCCATTTTGCCTACTCACCCACTCCTCTCCCCTCTGGTAACCACCAGTTATTTTATTTTTTTAAAGATTTTATTTGAGATAGATGGAGAGAGAGAGCGCACGCGAGTGTGCACAAGCACGAGCCAGGGGAGAGGGAGAGGGAGAAGCAGGTTCTCCACTGAGCAGGGATTCCGACTAGGGGCTCCATCCCAGGACCAGGGGATTATGACCTGAGCTGAAGTTAGACGCTTAACCAACTGAGCCACCCTGGTGCCCCTCTGTAGAAAATTTAGTATTATTTGTTGTAGTTCTTCTTTTTTTTTAAATTTTTTATTGTTACGTTAATCACCATACATTACATCGTTAGTTTTAGATGAAGTGTTCCATGATTCATTGTTTGTGCATAACACCCAGTGCTCCGTGCAGTACGTGCCCTCTTTAATACCCATCACCAGGCTAACCCATCCTCCCACCCCCCTTCCCTCTAGAACCCTCAGTTTGTTTTTCAGAGTCCATAGTCTCTCATGGTTCGTCTCCCCCTCCAATTTCCCCCCCTTCATTCTTCCCCTCCTGCTATCTTCTTCTTTTATTTGTTGTAGTTCTGTGAAGAATGCTGTTGGTATTTTGATAGGGATTGCATTGAATCTGTAGATTACTTTGGATAGTATGGACATTTTTACAAAATTAATTCTTCCAGTCCATGAACATGATATATCTTTCCATTTGTGTTTCATCAGTGTTTTATAGTTTTCAGAGTGTATGTCTTTCACTTGTCGGTTAAGTTTATTCTTAGGTATTTTATTCTTTCTAGTGCAATTATAAATGGGTTTGTTTTTTGTTTTTTAAGATGCTTAATTTTCATCCATGGGTTTTATTCAGTGTATCTAAAATTTTTTATTTTATTTATTTGAGAGAGGGAGAGCGCGCACGCGCATGTGTGCACATGAGTCGGGGGGAGGGGCAAAGGGAGAAGGAGAAGCAGACTCCCTGCTGAGTGTGGAGCCCGATGTGGGGTTTTTGATTCCAGGACACTGAGCTCATGACCTGAGCCAGAGTCAGATGCTTAACTGACAGAGCCACCCAGGTGCCCCTAAAATTTTATTGATGAGCTTTAGAACTTTCCAGTTACATTTTAAGTGAGATTATTGAGGTATCATTTACACACAGTAGAATTCAACTTTTGTAGTGTATTCCACTTAAAAAAAATTCTGTGGTAAAATACATATAACATACAATTCACTGCCTTAACCTTTTTAAGGATTTATTTATTTATTTGAGATAGAGTAAGCATGAGCAGGGGGACAGAGAGAGAGGGAGAAGCAGGCTGAAGTCAGATGCTTAACCGACTAAGCCACCCAGGCGCCCTTTAACCTTTTTAAAATTTAGAATTAAAAATTGTGTATACAGTGGCAGTGATGTTAAATACATTCATAATGTTGTGCATCCATCACCACCAACCATCTCCAGAATTCTTTTCATCTTGTAAAACTGAAACTCCATACCCATTAACCATTCATTTCCCAGTTTCCCCCCATGCCTCCCAGCTCCTGGTAACCACAGTTCTACTTTCTGTCTCTATGATTTTGACTATTCTAAATACCTCATATAAAGTGGAATCATCACATAGAATTTGTCTTTTTGTGACTGGCTTACTTCACTTAGCATGTGTCGTTGGGGTTCATCCCGATTGTATCATATGTCAGGATTCGTTCCAGGTGCTGAATAATCTTCCATTGTATGTATATAACACATATGGCTTATCTGTTTATCTTTTTTTTTTTTTTAAGATTTTATTTATTTATTTGACAGAGAGAGACACAGCAAGAGAGGGAACACAAGCAGGGGGATGAAAGAGGGAGAAGCAGGCTTCCCAGCGAGCAGGGAGCCCAATGCGGGGCTCTATCCTAGGACCCTGGAATCATGACCTGAGCTGAAGGCAGCCGCTTAACGACTGAGCCACCCAGGCACCCCTCTGTTTATCTGTTGATGGACAATTGAGTTGCTTCCATGTTTAGCTATTGAGAATAATGCTTCTATGAACATGGGTGTACAAATATGTCTTCAAGCCCTGTTTTCATTTCTTTTGAGTATATACCCAGAAGTAGAATTGCTGGTAGCAATTTTATTTTTAATTTTTTGAGAAACTGCCATAATGTTTTCCCTAGTGGTTGTACCATTTTACATTCCCACTATTAAGGTACAAGAGTTCTAGTTTTTCCATATCCTTGCCAACACTTGTCTTATTTATTTTTTTAAACAGTAGCCATTCTGGGGTGCCTGGGTGGCTCAGTCGGTTAAGCATCTGCCTTCGGCTCAGGTCATGATCCCAGGGGCCTGGGATTGAGCCCCGCGTTGGGCTCCCTCCTCAGCGGAGAGCCTGCTTATCCCTCTGCCCACCCCCCCACCACTTGTTCTCTCTCACTCTCTCAAATAAATAAATAAATCTTTAAAAATAAATAAATAAATAATAAGCCATCCTAATGGGTATGAGGAGGTATCTCATTGTAGTTTTGATTTACATTGCCCTAATGATCAGTGATGTTGAGCATCTTTTTATATGCTCTTGGCTATCTGTATATTTTCTTTGGAGAGGTGCTTATTCAGATTATTTGCCCACCTTTTTTTTTTAAGTTTTAATTTTAATTCCAGTTAGTTAACATAGTGTTGTATTAGTTTCAGGTGTACAGTATAGTAAGTCAACAAATCCATGCATCACCTAGTGCTCATCACAAGTGCACTCCTTAATCCCCATCAGCTATTTATTTAGCCCACCCACCACCCTTTCGGTAACCATCTTTGTTCTCTATAATTAAGAGTCTGTTTCTTATTTGTCTTTCTCTCTCTCATATTTTTTTCCCCTTTGCTTGTTTTAGTTTCTTAAATTCCACATATGAATGAAATCTTATGGTATTTGTCTTTCTATGACCTATTTTGCTTAGCATTATAGCTCTACCATGTCATTGCAAATGGCAAGATTTCATTCTTTATAGCTCAATAATACTCCATTTTGTGTGTGTGTGTATGTGTATGTATGTGTATATATGGATACATTTATCCATTCCTCAGTTGATGGACACCCAGGCCACTTCCATAACTTAGCTATACTGCTGTAAACATAGGGGTGCATGGAATTGTTTTCTTAATTTCCCTTTCTGCTACTTCATTATTAGTGTTATAGTATTACAGAAACACAACCAATTACTGTATATTAATTTTGTATCCTGCAATTTTACTGAGTTCACTTATTCTAGTAGTTTTTTTGTAGAGCCTTTAGGGTTTTCTATGTATGGTATCTGTAAATAGTGACTGTTTAACTTATTCCTTATCAATTTGTATGCCTTTTGTCTTATTGCTGTGGCTAGGACTTCCAGTACCATGTTGACTAAAAGTAGCTAGAGTGGACATCCTTGTGCTGTTCCTGATCTTAGGGAAAAAAATTTCAGTTTCTCACCATTCAGTATGATGTTGGCTGAGGGTTTGTCATATATGGCTTTTACTATGTTGAGGTATGTTTTCTCTAAATGCACTTTGTTGAGAATTTTTATCATGAATGAATGTTGAATTCGTTAAATGCTTTTTCTTTACCTATTGAGATCATGTGTTTTTTTTTATTTTGTTAATGTGGTGTTTCACATATTGATTGATTCGCAGATACTGAACCATCCTTGCATCCCCAGAATAAATCCCGCTTGATTGTGGTGAATGATGCTTTTTTTTCTCCCCCAAGATTGATTGATTGATTGATTGGTTGATTGATTTTAGAGATAGAGTGCGAGCAGTGGGGAGGGGCACAGAGAGAGGGAGAGAATCCCCAAGCAGACTCCCTCAATGAGCTCAGAGCCTGATGTGGGGCGTGAATGATGTTTTTATTATACTGTTGTATGTCGTTTGCTACTTTTGCTGAGGATTTTTACATCTGTGTTCTTCAGGGATATGGTCTGTAGTTTTCCTTTTTTGAAGTGTCTTTGATTTTGATATGAGGGTAATGCTGGTCTTGGAGAATGTATCCTGAAGCTTTCCTTCCTGTCCTATTTTTTGGAATAGATTGAAGTGAAAATAGATATTAATTATTCTTTAAATATTAGGTAGAATTCACCTGTGAATCCATCTGGTTCTGGACTTTGATTTGTTGGGAATTTTTTGGGGGGGGAGATTTTATTTATTTATTTTAGAGAGTGCAAGTGGGGAAAGGGGCAGAGAGAGAGGGAGAGAGAATCTGAAGCAGACTCCGTGCTGAGTGCAGAGCCCAACGTGGGGCTCAATCACACAACCCTGAGATCATGACCTGAGCCGAAATCAAGAGTTAGATGCTTACCGACTGAGTCACTCAGGTCTCCCAGGAATTTTTTGATTACTGATTTAATTTATTGACTGGAAGTTGGTCTGAACTGTTCAGATTTTCTGTTTCTTAATTCAGTTTTGGAAGATTGTATGTTTTTAGGAATTTGTCCATTTCTTCTTGGTTGCCCAATTTTAGCATAAAATTTTTCATTTTAGTTTCTTGCAATCCTTTGTGTTTCTTTTTTCTTCATGAGTCTAGCTAAAAGTTTGTCAGTTTTATTGATATTTTCAAAGAACCACCTGATTTCATTGATCTCTTCAAGTGTTTTTTTAGTCTCTGTTTCATTTATTTCTGCTCTAATCTTTATTTTTCCCCTCTCACTGCTTTGGGCTTTCTTTTCTAGTTCCTTTAGATGTAAAATTAGATAGTTTGAGATTTTTCTTGTTTTTTGAGGGAGGCCTTTATCACTATAAATTTTCCTTTGAGAATTGCTTTAGTTGCATCCTACAGACTTTGGACCAGTGTGTTTTCATTTTCTTTTGTCTTCATGTCACTTTTGATTTCCTCCTTGATTTCTTCATTGACCAGTGGGTATTTAGTAGCATGTTGTTTAGGCTCCATGTGTTTATGCTTTTTCCGTTTTTTTTTCTTGTAAATTTCTTGTTTCATAACAGTTGTGGTTGGAAGTGATGGTTGATATGATTTCAGTCTTATATTTATTGAGATTGTTTTGTGACCTAATAACGTGATCTGTCCTGGAAAATGTTTCATGTGATTTTAAAGCAATGTGTATTCTGTTGTTTTGGGATGGAATGTTCTATATATATCTGTTAAGTCTATCTGGTCTAATATGTTATGCAAAGACACTGTTTCCTTTTTAATTTTTTGCCTGAATGAAGTATCCATTAATGTAAGTGGGGTGTTAAAAAGTCCCCTACTATCATTGTATTACTGTCATTTTCTCCCTTCACATCTGTTAATATTTGCTTATTAAGTGCTCCAATGGTGAGTACATAGATATTTACAATTGTTGTATCCCCTTGTTGGATTGATCCCTTTATTATTATGTAATGCCCTTCTTTGTTTCTTGTTACACTTTAATGTCTGTGTTGTCTGATATAAGTATTACTACCTAGGCTTTATTTCGCTTCCATTTGCATGGAATATCTTTTTCATCACTTCACTTTTAGTCTTCATGTGTCTTTAGGTCTGAAGTGAGTCTCTTGCAGGAAGCATATAGATGGGGCTTGTTTTGTTATCCATTCTGTCACCCTGTGTATTGACTGGACCATTTAGATCATTTATATTTAAAGTAATTATTGATAGGTATGTACTTAATGCCACTTTATTGTTTTCTGTTTGTTTTTGTAGTTTTTCTCTGTTCCTTTCTTCTGTTGCTCTCTTGTGATTGATGACTTTCTTAATATTAGGCTTGGATTTCTTTCTTTTTTGTGTATCTAGTATAAGTTTTTGGTTGATGGTTACCGTGAAGTTCATATATAACATCTTAAGTATTTAACAGTCTGTATTAACTTGATGGTCACTTAATTTCCAAGACATTGTAAAAGAACTTTATTTTACTCTCCCCCTCTTCACCGTTTTTGTGTTTTCATGGTTTACAGCTTTTTATTTCACGAGTCCCCTTAACTAAAGTTTAAAGATTTTATTTATCTTAGAGAACATGCATGTGAGCAGTGGAGGAGCAGAGGGAGAGGGAGGGGGAAAGAATCTCCAGCGGACTCTGTGCTGAGTGTGGAGCCCACCATGGGGCTCAGTCTCTCGACCCTGAGATCATGACCTGAGCTGAAACCAGGAGTCAGATGCTTAATGACTGAGCCACCCAGGAACCCCTCCTAATTTTCTTCTAATTATGGCCTTTTCTTTTCCACTTAAAGGAGTCTCTTTAGAAAGTGACTTTTTCTCTGGGTGCTTTTAAGATTTTCTTTTTTTTCGTTGATTTTTTTTTTCCAGCAACTTATTTATGATATGCCTTGGTGTGGTACATGTATATCATCAATTAGGGCTTTTTATTGAGGACTTGTTATCAGGGGTTAATGGTTGACAGCTTGGAAAATTTTAGTCATTATTTCACTCTCTTTTTTTTCTGTTATTTCCTTTCAGTATTCTAGTTACACACAGTTGATCACATATTTTTCCATTGAGACTGTTCATTTATTTTTTTATGCTTCATTTTATATTCTAATGTTCTGTCTTAAAGTTTACCAGTCTTTATTTCTGTAGTGTTTAATATGCTGTTATTTCTGTCCAGTGAGAAATCTGTATTTTAGATAATGAATATGTCATCTCTGCAATTTCAGTTTTACTCTTTTTTATACCTTTCATTTTTCCCATACTTTTGATTTCCATTAAATACTTGTTCATAATTATCATTGTTCTAACATCTCTGTCCTTGTTCTATTATCATTTCTGTCATTTCTGGATCTGTTTTATTGATTGTTTTTTTCTTGGTGTTTTCACATTTTCTTCCTTATTGTCATCTCTAGTAATTTTTGATAGAATGTGGAACATTTTCAGTGGTTACATTGTTGACTGTATGGATTTTGTTATCTTCCTTTTTTAAAGAGTGGCTGCTATTTAAGTTAGTTTGGGGTTCCTTTCATCCCTTTGGAGCATTCTGGGGTTTTTTGTTTTTTTCTTTAGCTTGACTTCGGTGCATCTAGGGTAGCTTTTACTCAAGGGACAGTTCATCCCTTCTATAAAGCTATGATCCTTCCTGGCTCTTCACTGAATGCCCTAAATGATTACCAAGGACTTTCAACTTTGACTCCATGATTATGAGCCTTGGGAATTGTTTAAGTTAAAACTCCCATTTCTTTTTTTAGTCTTGTGGAGATTTTTCCCTATGCATGTGTCTAGTGCTGAGGAAAAACTTAAAGGGACCCATGTGCAGATTTCCAGAGATTTTTCTCTTTATATGTTCTTTTTTTAATTTTTTCATTTATTTGAGAGAGAGTGAGGAAGTGAACATAAGCAGGAGGAGGGGCAGAGGGAGAGGAGAGAGAATCCCAAGCAGACTCCACACTGAGCGTGGAGCCTGATATGGGGCTTGATCTCACAACTCTATCATATCCTAAGCCAGAATCAAGAGTCAGACGCTTAACTGACTGAGCTACCTAGGCACCCCTTCTTTCTCATCAGAATTCTGCCCTGCAACTTCCACTCACCCCAGCCTCCCTAAATTCTGATCTTATCTCTTCCATTTAGCAATTATGTTTTCCCTCTGTCACTGAATTTAGGTAAAGTGCCTCTACTTGGAAACCTGGGTCATTTGTAGGGATCACACTTCTCTCAAAGATCACAGTTGTGTACTACCTGTTGTTCAGTATTTGAGACCATTCTTTTTATTTTGTCCAGTTTTCTAGTACATGATTTTTGTCTGTATCTTATGAATTGATATCGGTACTTTCTTAATATTTCTTACTCTTTCATATTTATTTTTCTATAAGGAATATTAGAATTAGCTTGTTTTACTTTTAAAAATGTGTTTAAGGTTATGTGAAATGCATAGATTAATGTAGGGAGAACTAATATCTTTGGAATATTGAACCTCGATAGTCAAGTACAGTAGCATATACCTTTGTAATTTTAACCAAGAGTATCTATTGCTATTTTATTGTGAATTTTTACTAAAAATATTTATTGTTTTCTCATGCCTTTTCCCTTTGTATGCAAGTAGTCATAGTTTTTTTTTTTAATCTATTAGTGTGGTGACTTATATGTATACCTTTTTCTAATATACAACCCATTTATAAATTTCTGGTATGAAACCTCAGTTGTATATTTTAGTTTGGATTTTTGTATAGATTCTTGGATTACTTTTGATTGTTTTAAAGATTTATTTTTTATTTATTCGATATAGGGAGGGAGGGATAGCGAGCGAGAGAGAAGGGGCAGAGGGAGCCAGAGAGGGAGAGAAGCAGACTCCCTGCAGAGTGCAAAGCCTGAGCCTGAGATCATGACCTGAGCCAAAACCAAGAATTGGCCGCTTAACCGACTGAGCCACCCAGGCACCACTACTTTTGATTGTTCTAAAATTCAAATTCCTAGCTTTCATTTAGAATCTTTAAATATAATAGACTTTGAAAAATTTATAAAAAGGAAAGAATTCTCAGAGTGCATGAGGCATATGCATCATTGTGGTTAAGTAGGGAGACAACTTTTAGAACTATGACACTTATTTAAATATACAGTTGACCCTTGAATTGTGCTGGGGTTTGGGGGCATTGACCTCCGCATTGTTGAAAAACTGCACGTAACTTCTGACTTTCCCCAAATTGAACTACTGTATTTTTAATATATATATTTATTTTTCACCTCACCCCCCCACCCCAAAAATGTATTTTATATTGTGACTGAAAAGTAAGAAGTTGCCAAATGACAACAAGCAAAGGGAAGGTAGAGGAAAGATACAGGGTAGGACTTTCACCTGCTTTTGGCCGTCCTCATCCCACTACGTGGGCATGAGGGTTAAGTTCACTGAAGCCTTGAACAGCTCTGGAGAGGGATTCTTGCTGAAGTGGCAGGGCCAGTTACTGGTCCTACTTGGCCAGGGATCACAGAATGATACCACATCACCAAAGGGTCTGGGGGAACCCCACAATGACAGGAAGAAGCCCGCAATGCAGAGCCGGCAGCAGGGAGGGGTGCTGTCTGCCATACTGAATGTCCTCCAAGCAGACGAGCTAATACCCCAGGGATCTAGCGGCTCACAGCTTGCCAGCATGTCCTGTAAGCAGAAGCTGCCATAGAACCAGGTAGGGAGTCAGTGGGTCATGCCAACCTAGAGAGATGGTAAAGGTGCTCTGCCTTCCCCTAGATGTTGCATAGAAGGACGTTTTCTACATTTCTGGGTAGTGGATAAGGGGTGTTACTCCAGGATCCAGTTTTGCTAACTTTAGGTGGGGGTGAGGAGACGTATGGTACCTCATTCTATTGTACTGTATTTGTTGACCAAAATCTGTGTTTAAGTAGACCCCCGCAACTCAGACCCAGGTTGTGCAGCTGTATGTTTGTTTTTGTTTCAAAATAATTGTTAAGAGAATTATTTTATGCTGTTCATCTTGCTTCTATCACAGGAATGTTTTTGACAAAGAGAAATAGGATTTTTTGTTGTTGTTGGTTAAATCTTGTCAAGAAAATGTGCTTGTGTTATAAAATTCATGTTGAACCTGTTCTTCTATGGTCTAGATTTAGCAGAAAAGAATTTTAATCACCTGTCTCCATATGCAGCTGTCTCAGTTCTCACTAATTCAGTTACATGCGGTGTTTTCCGTGTTTACAGGTTCAGTTTAACTTGCAGTTTACAAAACCAAATACATCACTAGGAGATGTTCAGTCAGGAACAACTATTAGTATGCCTTGCTCAATTGATAAGGAAAAGTAAGTACTTGTTGGCATAAAATTTAATGTTTGCAATTTTGAAAGTCATCTTAAATAATTTTTATCCGTTCTTGAAAGCTTTGATGCCCACTTATTTATCTGTGACATTTGAAGTTGCTGATCAGTGGGATTGAAGTGGAGTTCCTTTTATCTATAAGAAAGATTTCCCATATTTTTTTAAACTGTAGTAGACAGTTAAACATACAGTAAAATTTTATTTTTTAGGAGAGACTTTCCTACATAACTGAACTACCTTTCATCTGCTTTTGGGCAACTAGATAGAAATCTTTCTGACTCCCTTTAGTGTGGTTTTTGTTTTTGTTTTGTCTGTGTCTGCCTCTGGAAGCACTCCATTTTTCTGAATTAATGCTTCCAGTGTAAAGAACTCTGAGAAGCCAGCTATTTTATTTTATTTTATTTATTTTATTTATATTTTAAAGATTTATTTATTTTAGAGAGAGACCGAGCATGAGCAAGGGGAGGGACAGGAGAGGGAGAGAAGCTGACTTCCTGCTGAGCATGGAGTCCCACGGCTCCATCTCAGGACCCTGACATCATGACCTGAGCCAAAACCGAGAGTCGGACCCTTAACCAACTGAGCCACCCAGGCGCCCCAGAAGTCAGCTATTTTAAACAGCTAGAATTCGGGCACCTGGGTGGCTCAGTTGGTTGGGTGACTGCCTTCAGCTCAGGTCATGATCCTGGAGTCCCAGGATCGAGTCCCGCATCGGGCTCCCTGCTCAGCAGGGAGTCTGCTTCTCCCTCTGACCCTCCCCCCTCTCATGCTCTATCTCATTCTCTCTCTCTCAAATAAATGAAAAAAAAAAATCTTTAAATGCTAGAATTCTTTGCTAAGAATAAGGAGGCTTGTGAGATTGTCCCATACCCATCGAAATAAGCTTTAATTTTATGACTTGTTTTGCCTACTCAGAAATTCCTTCCTACTTTTTACCTCTTACACAAGTTTTACATAGTGGGGTTTGTTCTGTCAGTGAGTTGTGACTAAATTAAACAGCTCATGAAAACTTGTCTCTGTAGTCTCTCTGGTAGTCTATACATGTTTGTACTATTTTTTTCTTATTATTATGCTTCTTACTTAAAATTTCATCACTTTAAGACCTGTCTGCTGGCACTCATTACATTAGCTAGCATCATTCCAATGTATTGCAGAATAAATTACTAACACTTCCAAGAGGCTTCTTATCCCAGTTCTCTGGCTCTTATTCATTGGCTTCTCTAAAGTTGGCACCAACATGAATATTACAGTAGTTTGTGAGCCTTTTTAAAAAAGCAGAATTCTTTGAAGTCTTGAAATGTATATATTTGTCATATTTAATCTCACACTTGTTCAAGAGGCAGTGCATCTGGAATTCATGTTAATGGTAGAACACCATGTTTATATATTTAACTCTGTCATACACACCAAGAGCAATTTTACTTGCAGAAAATATCGTATTTGTGGTACAAAACCAAACAACCATGTGTCCATAAAATTAGGACTGTTCAGCTATTTTGAGTGCTTTCTGTTTGTGATTGGTTTTTTACTTTATTTGTTGTCAGGTAGGAAAAGTATGGCAATGGGTATCAAAAGTTAAAAAAAAGCTAAACTGAAGGAAATATCTATTCACCCACTTCTTTTCTGAAAATTGGAAAAAGACCATTTAATTTCAAGAATGTACATTGTTTTACCAGTGCCTTTAAATTCTTGTTACATGGAACTACTGAGAAACTTGACACTGGACAGATATAGGAAAAACGAATATGGTGGTAGAAAGGGGAAAAATACATCTACATAAATGCCCCCCATGTTTTTCCAAAATTTTATATTTGTGTTCATCTGACTAGAATTCATTATTAATTTTAATAGTGCTAAATATTAATGAACTTTGAAGTACTATAAAATTTTGAAGAGCTTTTGGCAAAGGAAAAATCTTACTCATTTTATTTTTATTTATTATTATTATTTTTTTAAAGTAGGCTCCACGCCTAGCGTGAAACCCAACACAGGGCTTGAACTCACAACCCTGAGATCAAGACCTGAGCTGAGATCGATTCGGAGGCTTAACCGACTGAGCCACCCACGCGCCCCTTACTCATTTTATTTTATTTTTATTTTTAATTTTTTTCCCTTACTCGTTTTACATACAAAATGAGATAGAAATGATTAAGTAATGATACTCTTGAAGCACGGACATTTGTTTTCATTTGTGTATCACTTAGGCACTATTGTTTTATAGTTTCATAGTACTAGAGTTTTCATTTCCCCTATATTTTTTATCTTAGCTCTTCGACTTACTGGTGTTATTTATTATAGTCTACTGTTTACTGGGAAGGGTACTTTGGCTTATGGATAAATTACTTAAGAAACCACTGAAGAATATGATTTGTTTTGAACAAAGCTATCAACAGATTATTTTATATATGTCTGTAGATTAGATGAACCTTCAAAATTAACTTTTAAAGTGAAAATATGGCTTTGTTAAGATAAGTAAATAATTACTATTTTCATTTCAAGTGGTGCAAATTTAGGGCTGGAATCCAAATACCTGAAGAAAAGGGAAGATAGCATTCCTTTACGTGGGCTCAGCCAAAACCTGTTCAATAATCCAGGTGAGAGGACAGTTCTGAAATGGATTTTACACTGTGGTTTAATTGACTATATTTTACAAAGACGTAAGTGAATACAAATAATTTTTTTT
Organism: Mirounga leonina; assembly: GCF_011800145.1. NCBI lineage: Eukaryota > Metazoa > Chordata > Mammalia > Carnivora > Phocidae > Mirounga > Mirounga leonina. The sequence goes on from NW_023270447.1 coordinate 10,808,262, forward strand.
TGTCCTCATTTGCAGACCATCAAAAAGATGGCACTTTAGGAGCATTACAGACATCTTCCAAACCCGCAGTGCTCCCTTCTGCATCTTCAGCGTATTTCCCTGGGCAGTTAACAAACAGTTAGTGCTGGTGTTACCTTTTACATTTTATTGAAATTTTAGAAATTCCCATGGTTTAAAAATATATGAACAGCATAGATCAAATCCTCAGCCAGCGAGTTTCAAAGTTTACTTGAGCTTACTGTATTAGATTGTTTGGATCCTTTTTAAGTACTGCTGTCATTTCATGACAAGCTAGAGGAGCTGGTTTGTACTTGGGGGATTCTGAGTGAAGATTCTCAGGAAATGACACCTTTTAGTTTGTGTACATGGTGTTTTATAGAATAACAGTATGAATTTTATTAAATGAATCCTTTGAAAAGTAGTTCTAAGGAAAGAGTTGATGCTTTTACGGGACATTCTAGTCATTGAGTATCTGGGTAAATGAAAACCTGCTCAGACATAATATGAAACCAAAGAATGTTAATAATTCATTTTATCATTTTCATTGGTAGAAGTTTTAAATTTGACACCTGAAAATTATGAGGGAAAATTATTATCTCCAAAGATATCTATATTATAATTACCATAAAGGGAAAAGTCTTAGAATTACCTTCAATGAATGAAATTAATCCTTCATAGCAAGTATTTTCCTTGCAACATCTTTAAATTAGCTATTGAACAAGTCTAAGTAATTTTGATAAATTATAAAAATAATTTGGACAATGTATTTATATAACCGGATTGGGTGCTTTTAATCATTTGAGCTGCAAAGTTTATAGGATTTTAATGCTTCCTGGAAAACTACATTTACCCAGTTTTTCTTTGTTTGGAGTTTTATTAGTTTGTTATACAATTAAATTAGTGGAATGTTTTAAAAATTAGTACTATACAAAATACTTTTAAGAGCATCATGAATATTCATTTTTTTTTATAATATCAGAGTGGGTACACCCAGTACAGAGTAGCATTCTCTTATGAAACGTATAAATCAGTTTTTGTTTGCAAGGATTGCTAATGCTCATGTAATATTTATAAACTATTTTCAAGGACCTTACTACACAGATAAGGAAAGAGAATTCAGTATATTAATATCAGTATTATTGGGTTCATGTTATAAGACAATCTAGTATTTACTCATATTTTTCTGAAGCCACAATATTGAGTCTTGTACTTTGAAACTGTGCTGGTAGTTGCAAAGAGTCTTAACTAGGGGATTTATTCAAAAAAATTTAGTGACCATTATTGGGTAGTTACTTTTATATGTGACTTGTCATTTCAATATACTATTATGAGTATTAGTAAGAATACTTGGTTACAGCAACTTGAAATCACTTACTAATAATAATCTGGAAAGTGGCCTCTTGGTGATACTAGAATCTTTCCTGTAAATAGAATGTAACATATATATAAAACATTGTGACAGGGTTTGGATGGGACTTAGGACATACAGGTAGTTCTTTTTTATTTGAAATTGTTTTGCAGTGTACAGCTGTACATGTGTTAATAATCACAAGGTTGCACTTAATTTCTGTGAACTGTGAGCTTCGTTAATAAAGTATGGTATATGACGTGTATGTAAAAACAAACAGCACTGATCTGCAACTGTTTACTATGCTTAGAATTTAAGTACTTCGTTTAATTTATGGACTAAGTTTTCATTTCTTTTGTCTTCCTACAGGAGTATGTTGTAGTGAGGGAGAAAAAAAAGGGGTTGAAGGGAAAATGACGTAAAGCTTTGATTTGTTACTGTAAAAATGATTATGGTAACAAAGCCAAAACAGACCTTACAGGGAATCACAGATCAAGACTTTCTTTTTAAAAAAAAAAAATCATTAAAATATTTAATTTTATTAACAGAATATTTACATTTCTTTTAAGACCTTATTTAACCATAGTGAATGTTCCAAGTTTAAAAAGCATTGAGCAATAACCACACAAGATGAAAACAGTGTAAACTATACAATACTTTATGTACAATTTTTACAAAGTAACACTTTTTTAAATAATATAACTGGACACAAAAATATACACTTTAGAGAAATTCACATCAGTAATTGTATAAAGCTCTCTTCTAGGGTCCTGAAAATTTAGGACAAACATTAGCTCTGTAAATAAAGTGTTACTGTGACAGTCCTGAAAGGCCACTATATATATTTATCTACATATAGATATCACATTGACATTTTCAAGGCTACCAGCTTTACTATATAATTTTTAGATTATGTATTCAAGTGTTGAGGTTCTTATGATTATGCAAACATTAAAAGAATAGTGGTGTTAAGTAGCTGGGGAACAAATCTGAGCCAGTGTTTAGATTTAGACTCTACCCCAATTTAAATTCTAAATGGCTGATATTTTCTCATTTCAAAAACAGTGGTGAATGTTTAAAATAAAATAACTACAAACAAGCTTGAAACATGATTCAGATTTAGTACAATTTTCTTAAGTTTTTTTTTTAATGCAAACAATTCATTTACCATTTCTTTACTTTAGTGCATCTGCATTAAGGCTTTGAATTATTTGACCCAAGATTTTACAATGTTAAAAACGAACAGGTCCATAACCGTACTACCTAATCTGTCTCGCTATGAGTCAGCATAAATAGAGTTAAAGCTCAACACCTGAAGGAAATGGTAGCAGAGACGTTGCTAGTATCTAAGAAGGTACGTATATAGTTTTTAATTAAAGGATGTATAATAAAACAAAAAGCTTAGTGGCAAGAAACTGGTGCTAATAAACAAAAGGTTTCTTTTCAAAAGAAATTGTAACATCTTTGGAAAACTGTCCGGTTCTGGTTCTTTCTTTAGTTCCCACGGAGTTCATGCAGATACACTTCTTAAGACAATCTTAAAGTACATTGTAGATGGAAATGGAATGTACATCCAGAACTACAGGTGAAAACTAAGACCTGGGTGTGAGAGAAAAGTCTTCCTGATTTCGGTCATCACACATTTGTGTCCTGGAGCAAAGGTTCTTTGGCCTCTCCTGGCGCTTGTGTACTGTGAGGATGGCTGTGACTGCCGCAGTGCTTTCTCCAGCTGCTGGACCGTAAACTCAAATTGGTATGTTCTGGAATAAACAAGGCAACAAGCAGAGCCAGCAGTACCGAACAGGCTCCAAATAGGAAGGGGGGGCCAGGGATGATCGAATTCTGAGAAAGAAAAAGGTAATTAGGGTTTTTGCGCCGACATCTCGGCTCTAAAGACACTGCTTATCTTTTAGTAATCCCAGATTGCTATGAATTATAAATCAAGGTTTTTCTCTCTCTCTTCATCAGAGCTACAGTTAGAAAATGCATTTGCTTTTCAGGAGAAAAGGGACACGATCGTACTCTCACTTTAAAATTCTGAGGATAATAACTGATCCAAGAAACCGAGCCAAAGATTTTTTAAAAAACAGCCTATGCAGAAATAGATGGTCACTTGCAGCACAGAATCTGAACACATCCTAGGAGCCGTCGCCTCAGTAGTTCAGCAGGAAGCTCTCAAAAGTAAAATTAAGTAGCATATGCCATTAACTACCGTAGCGGAATCATCATGACCGTTTTCTCTGTTTAAAAAGCTAAATACATTCTCTAGTAACGACCAGTGAGGGAAACACAGCTAAGGCTGTTACCGTAGGAATCAAAAAGGCCTTTGTTTTAGCCCGAAGTTACGTTCATCCTATGCAAAAACTTGCACAGCCAGTTTAACCTGTGTACAGCCCACAAACAAACATTTTTATTTAACAGTAGTCTTGGCGCTCTGCTATACAGGCACGGAACTGATGAGCTATCTGCATTGGCTAAAGGGATGATGTCTGCCGTTAGTATTTTCAGTTGTAAGGAGGGAAAGTACAGCAAACAAGTGAACAAAGATGTGAATCCGCACCTAGCTGCCGGTTGCTAGAGAAGGCAGGCCTCGCCTGGGGGCCTCGTGCATCGCGCAAGACCCCGATGAGACAGACAGCGGTACACACGGGGGCTGTTACCCACACCACGAGGTGTAACACCACACACTGGAATATTTCAGTAATTCTTAAATTCTCGAGGGAAAAGGTATGGACAGCCGATTTCAAAAAGAGGTATACAGGGGAGCACAGCCTCTTTGGCTTTGGTTTTTAAGTGCTGTGATAATCTCACGTAAAAGCTTGGGTGATCAAAAACCATTTGTCTTTCAATGCAGCCAAGTGAACTGTATGTCTATCAGGTGAACGAAGAATTACCTGTTCAAAGTGGTGCTGTGGGCTTGTGTTTGTTCCCAAGTCTGTTCCTGTCATTGGCAGTTCTTTAAGTTCCACATGGAATATGTAGAAAATGAATCCATAAAGAGCTGGTCCCAGACCATTGCACAATCCTCGAATTCCTGTTATCATTCCTTGAACAACACCTAAATTGTTTACACAAATTATGTAATGCACCGCTTATTTTTTTCCTGCCCTAGAACCAGTACAAACAGGAAGTCAATCTAAAACAAAAGCTCTCATCAGACACTAGCAATTTACCAAGATGGCATTAAAAAGTACTTAGAAGCCCTCAGCTCTACAAAGTAAGCTATCTGATACAAATGTGAGATCAGGTAAACCCAACCCAGACACAGACCTAGTTTAAACAAGTGGGCAAAAGCACCTTACTTCCCTTTAAAACACCTCTGGCTAAAAATTCGACATGAGTTCACAAGCATAATTGTTAAAAAAGAAAAAACTGCCCCCAAGGAGCTACTTAAGACCCCACTGAGTCAAATACAGAGTTTGAGTTTTGCTTTTCTCTGGGATCTTTTCTCAAATTTATTTATTTTTTTTAAGATTTTATTTATATCTTTTCTCAAATTTAAAATGCAATTTGCTTTGGCCACACGCCTTTCCTTCCTCATTTATCAACCAAGTGATCGCTGCCACTCTTTTGTAATACCCCTTTTTTCCCCTTATGACTAGAGAAAACATCTTTTTCAAAGAATTATTTATCTGTTAGCGTCTTGAGAATTAAACGTTCCTATCACAAAAGTGTAGGATCATGTTTTCTAAGAAGGTCTTTAGATAACTGAAACCTAAGATTTAAATAAAAGGGTTACTTAAACCCAAGGTGTCTAGCACTTAAAAGTGGACATAAGGTGGCCAGCCTATCATTAGATTTTCCAGCGAAAGGACAGCTAGCGCCACGCACTCACAGTGAGAGACATGGTTACAGATACCCACCTAAGGACAGTACCCTGGAATCTGCGTTTCCTCTTAGCAATGAAAGCAATTTTAAATTCTTTACCTTGATATATTTACGATCTGTACTGAGGAAGGAGATAGGACATAGGATTCGAGTATTCGTGCTTTGAAATAGTAATCATGGGTTCTCGTCAACTCACCTTGTTGATCAGCATCAGCAGTTCGTGAAACAAGGGCACTGACCGCTGGAAAGGTAATGCTGGACATGGCCGCTACGGCCCCGGCAGCCCACATCATCCTGTGACCCAAAGCAGCAAAACAAAAATACGTTCTCCACTGCGCCTCTCACTCAGAACACACACTTGAATTCAAGTAACTGTTACTGCAAAGCGGCTGTGGTACAGGGAAAAGGAGAATCGTACTTGGTCTATTCCTTCCTTCCTGTGTGACTCTGGGCAAGTCACCCTAAGCCTGAGCGGTGGGTGGGGACAGGGAGGCCATTGAGAATAATGTACGATACACATAAAAAACATCATTTCGTGTTTCCCCAGCCAGTTAGTCCCTCTGCAGGCACTGTTCCCGCAGACCTGTGCTTCAGCGTGAAGATACTGAGCTGACCTAAGCCTTGGATGTTCTGGGCTTGATACTCAAAATAAACGCTTTCGATCATTTAAATTGTGAGCACCTCTTTGTAAAAACTAGCCTGGAAAACAAAACCACCATCAAAACACACTCTTGCTGCTTACTCCTATCCAAATCCGAACAGAGGTAGTATGTTCGGGGGAATGAAAACCTGAGGGAAGCAAGTTCAGTCCCGTCACCCGGAGCATAAAGGCGCGCCTGCGCCGCCCGACCTCAACCTCACCACTACCATCACCCTGCAGGCCACCAGACTGGCGAGAAAAGCAAAGAGCCTTTTCTCTGGCATGAAGCTGGGACCAAAACAATCGGGCTTGCTCAATTAACTTCTGGTCTGCCATCAGTAATGATCACTGATGCTACACATTTTTTTTCTAACAGAAAAACAAAAAAGGTAAATAGTGCTAGCTTTCAGGGTTTTGCTGCTTTGAGATTACATGTTTTATCCTAATGACAGACTGATACAGATTAAATGCTCAGTAGAGATTTAAAAACTAATCTTATTTAAAAATCTAATCTGTCACACAGAAAATGTCACACCTCTCTATCCTCAAGCCATTCTAGAATACACAAATACACAAATGAGAAATCTGTATTATATACATTTTGAGAGAAATAAAGCATAGTAGGAGACAGATTAAAATCTAATAATAAGCCTTAGATGAGAAGCAAATACAAAAATGTCTGCCAATTAGGGGTGCGTGGGTGGCTCAGTCAGTTGGGTGTCCAACTCTTGATTTTGGCTCAGGGTCCTGGGATCGACCCCCACATCAGGCTCTATGCTCAGCAGGGAATCTGCTGGGGATTCTCCTGCTCTGCCCCTCCCCCACTCACGTGTATGTTCATGCTCGCTCTCCTCTCTAAATCTTTAAAAAGAAAATCTGTCAATTATACCTCAATAAAGCTGAAAAAAAGAAAAAGGCAAACATCAAAAATTTAAAAATTAAAATATACCTACCAAGGTTCTGAACCAAAGCCATACCATGCCAGCTGTAATATTTGAAATCCTAGACCCAATAAAATGGTGTTCTTATTTCCAATTGACCGCATAAGTAGACTCAAGACTATGGTCTAGAAAAGAAGAAAAACCAGAACAGAATGGTTTATCAGAAAAGAACTTTTTAAAAATAAAAAATACTTGGTGACTTCCTTCAGTCTGTAATATAAAAGGACTACTACCACTTTACATTTTGGCTTTTTAACAATTGCCCTGAATATATCTTGAAACCATTACTCCAGATCGTACAGAGCAAATGAACAGTCCCTTTGCTGACAGAGATCCAGATTCAGGGAAAAAGAAAACAAAACAGAAAAGTGAACTTTCTATTCAGTACATTTCTACTGACCACTTAAATCAGAAATTGTAAGTAGCATCAAAAGGTTTGAACCGATGATTTGGGGGATCCCTGTTACATAACAGCTTTAAAAGTTTTTACGGGTCTAAGTTAATCCAAAATGCTTATCCTTCCAACTAAGCTAAACTCAAACAGTACAAGAATTACTCTAGGGGCGCCTGGGTGGCTCAGTCGTTAAGCGTCTGCCTTCGGCTCAGGTCATGATCCCAGGGTCCTGGGATCGAGCCCCGCGTCGGGCTCCCTGCTCCGCGGGAAGACTGCTTCTCCTCCTCCCGCTCCCCCTGCTTGTGTTCCCTCTCACGCTGCCTCACTCTGTCAAATAAATAAATAAAATCTTAAAAAATTACTCTATATCCTTCATCTAAATTACTGCTGATAGCATGATGCTTTTACAAACAGTAAACAAGTGTAACTAAGTAGATTTGGGAAAAGTACAGTATAAGAACACAGCCTTTGGAGAAATAGTCTGGATCATAATCTTGGCTCTAACTATGTGACCCTGGGCAAGTTACTTCACACTGAAACAGTTCTGTCTCTTACGAAATGGCAATAGTACCTACTTCAAAATTGTGTCATGTCGGTTAGAGGAGCTATTTATAAAATGCTTAGCATTGTCCTTGGCACACAGTAAGTGTTTAGTAAACAATATTATGGGTTGCATGGGTTTTCTTTTCCTTTTCTTTCAAAGCTAAAAGAAATTCAGCAATGGTTGGGGATGTCAGAAAATATTTCTTGCCATTTTTTTTTAAGACTTTATTTATTTGACAGAGAGAGACCCAGCAAGAGAGGGAACACAAGCAGGGGGAGCTTCCCGCTGAGCAGGGAGCCCAATGCAGTGCTCCATCCCAGGACCCTGGGATCATGACCTGAGCTGAAGGCGGACACTTAACGACTGAGCCACCCAGGCGCCCCTATTTCTTGCTATTCTAATGAAAGTACTGAATATACTACTTAAGACAGCTAGTAAATCCAGAGGAAAAGGTGAAAATAATTCAGGAAATCACTAGCTGATGACTGTAACTGTAAATGTACAATTATCAAATATCAGCTTAAAATTCTTTAAATTGAGGGCGCCTGGGTGGCTCAGTCAACTAGTTAAGCATCTGCCTTCAGCTCAGGTCATGATCCCAGGGTCCTGGGATCAAGGCTCACATCCGGGCTCCCTGCTCAGCAGGGAGTCTGCTTCTCTCTCTGCGCGCCCCCCCCCCCCGCCCCATGCTCACACTCTTCCTCGCAAAAATAAATAAAATCTTTAAAATAAATAAAATTCTTGATATTGAAACAACCATTTAAGAGCTTAATCAGATATAATCACAAGCCAGTGGAAAGCATATGAAAAGCCCCGTGAGGGTTCTTGAACAATTAGGACTCAGCTTTCTTCTCTCAGATTCCCCCTTAAATCATTAGTATAAACTTGAGTTCCACAAGACATGGAACCTTGCTGGATCACATTCTTCTCAACCACAACCACAAAAGGGAACTCACCCAGAGTAAGCAGTTAGCAAAGAAAACTTCCTGTATACAGGACACCCTAACTGGGAACACTGATTTTCTCCCTGAGGGCAGGAGCTTTCCTTAAATATCTGTATCTTTGTATGCCTAGCAGCTACTGTACCTTCTTAGTATTTATGGAAAGCATGTGATTTTTAAATATGTCACAATATTCTCAATGATAATGGGATAAATTACTTAGTATATACAGTGTGCTAGACAAGAAAAATTATTTGGTGTCCCTTAATTTAGTGTAACTCCTTTTGTCCCAGAGGTTAACTGACTAATTTAACCAAGATGTACACAGCTAGTTAACAGTTAACTGACATCAGTTTTGGTCAGTTAACCAAATATTTGCCAAGTTCCTACTATATCCCACTGCTATTTTAGGTTTAAGGGCACTGACCCAAGGGTCAGAGAACAGGTCAAAGTACTGGTCAGCAAACAATACCTCATCTTGGAGGGAAGATGGACCTAAGTGTCCTGATTTAGCAAGATAACTGCAGGTTGTAGCTGCTATGAAAAAAAAAAAAAAAAGAAATGGGGTAGTGGGGTAGAGGTATTGCTTAAACCAGGATGGGCAGAGAAGGCCCTTCAGAGGCAACAGCTGAATGGGGAGGGAGGTGACTATGTGAATTTCCACTGCTCCAAGCAAGGGGTGACAGCAAGTGCAAAGGCCCTAAACTGGAGTGTATTCAACAACATGGAGAATGGGGCAAAATGAAGTCACGTTGAGTCTAGGTTTTATTCTGGTTGCAATGGAAAGTAAATTTTAAACACGAGGATTAAAATTTCACTCTACAGGGGCGCCTGGATGGCTTAGTTGGTTAAGCGTCTGACTCTTGATTTCGGCTCAGGTCATGATCTCGGGGTCGTGCGATCAAGCCCCGTGTAGGGCTCCACACTCAGCTTGGAGTCCGCTTGAGATTCTCCCTCTCTCCCTTTGCTCCTCCCCCTGCTCATGCTCACGCTTTCTCTCTAAAATAAATCTTTAACAAAAATTCACTTTACAAAAATTACTTGACAAGTGTCGAATAAACTGTAGGGAGACAAATTTGGAAGGAGGCGTCAGCCATGGCTCAGACTGGCCACTAGTAACAGAAATGGGGAGAGATGCTTCAGTTCAGAATGGATTTTGGTGACAGGAGATACCATCTGAGGGACTGAATGTGTGGTAAGGATAAAGAATGGCAAGAATCAACAAAAACAACACCGAGGTTTGTTGTGGCCCCGACAACCAGGAGCGTGGTGACGCCCATCAAGGAGATGAGTGGTGCGAAAGGGAGGGAATCCAGATTTTAGTTTTGGTTGAGTTTGAGATGCCCAACATGTGTATCGAACAGGAGCTCGGGGCTGGCCTGGAGGTAGAAATTTGGGAGGCAACAGCATATGGAGGACTAGATCAGAGCACTGAGGAAGGAAATGTTTCCAACAATATCCCTGCACTCACATAAACATTTATTTAGTGCAAGAGTTAGGAACTCATGCCTCCTGACACCAAAGAAGAGATGGGGCCTAAAAGCCGCAGAGGGGACAGCAACCATTTGGCTCCCACTGGAAAGTGGGTATGTCCATGTTTCCAGATCTTATCATTTGGGGGGAGAAGCTACATACACATATTTTCATATAACCTCCCAATTTTTAAATGCTTCCTACTAATTTTTAAAGTAAGTATGTATGTATGATTTATTTTAAGATTCTGTTTTTTTAAGTAATCTCTATACCCAACATGGGGCTCAAACTCCCAACCCCAGGATCAAGAGTTGCATGCTCTACCGACTGAGCCAGCCAGGCACCCTTTTTAAAGTTTTAAAAACACCATGGCGGGGGTTGGGGGGATGGGTTAGCCTGGTGATGGGTATTAAAGAGGGCACGTACTGCATGGAGCACTGGGTGTTATACGCAAACAATGAATCATGGAACACTTCATCAAAAACTAACGATGTATTGTACGGTGATTAACATAACATAAAAAAAAAACAAAAAACACCATGGCAAAAAACCAATGGCCTCTAGTTTAGCACTTAACTCAGTTGCGGGCACAATACAGGGTGCCCCAGTGACCAAAACAAATGTGATATAATCCTGACCACACAGTCTACTCAGAGCTCTACTAGGACCCACAATCGACTGAGGCAAAAACAATAAAAAACCAACAGTGGTAAAGGCGACAGTACTGTGTATTCTGCACAATGACAGATAAAAGCCTCAGTTAGTATGGGGGCTCAGAGAGAGGATACTTCGGGCAGAGGGGAGGGCGGCAGAAAGGCCAGCAGGAACAAAGGCACAAGGGCAAGCAGTAACACGGGCGGGCAACAAGGTATTCTCAACTGTATGCTTGACTTAAATGAGAATACAAAACAATTCTTTTACCTTTGGGGTTATATATTATACTTAATATTTTAGTTCATATAATGACAGCAATGTAATGATCAAATTTCTATATATACTGCATACTTCCATTCACCTGTTTTTGAAGTCCAGCTAATTTTCTCACTTTTTAAAATGTGAAAATTCATCTCAAAAATGATTTTTCTACGTAGGCCTCAAAAGCCAAATGGTCGTTTAAGGACCATATTCCTTGCAGGCTGTGTACATAACGTCCGCTGTACCACCAATGCTGGATGGCTGGTGGCTCATTTCCTCCCAGACTCCAGGCACTGCAAGCGCTCCCGATACAAACCCAACCACCCCCCCTTCCTGTATCCACAGCTTCCCTTCTGGCTTCTCAGCTCCTCAAGGCTGTTTTCCATCTTGCATCCTTTGTGCCAGGTGCCCTCTGCTGAGCAGAGGGAAAATTTCCTCTAAAGCACCTTCACATCACTCAAGCAGTGTTACTGCCCGAATTTATAAGGCACCTGCAGCTTCCACGATCAGTGAAATACGAAACAGAACTTATTAACATTTTAGAGCTATTCATCTCTTAAGTGCCATTATGGTAAATGTTAGCTGGTCTCTTTGTCTAAATCTTAAACAAAATATAATCTCAGCAATGTATGAAAAAGATAAGACATCATGACTAGGTTGGATTTATCCCAGGATTCAAGGTTGGTTTAACATTCGATAACCCTCACGCTCTACTCTTACTATTTATACATTTTCCTTGGTATTATGCTTCAGAAAGGTGTTTTTTAAAAAGCTATTTTTACATATAGGCAACAATATATTTTCCCCCAAACCTGAAGTGCACTTTTCTGACAGCCAGGAATGCATATCTAAATGCAATGTTATTCCTGATTAAGGAACTTCAAGATAAAATGGAAGTTAGAATAGGGTAACTGGGTGATGGACACTGAGGAGGACACATGAGATAATGAACACTGGGTATTATATAAGACTGATGACTCACTGACCTCTATCTCTGAAACCAATAATATATGTTAATTAATTGAATTTAAATAAAAAAATAGAAATAAAAAATAAAAATTAAATGGAAGCTAGAAATAGTACTAATACTCAATGCCATATGTATGCATGTGTGGGGCCATGGGTGTATTTATAGAATTTAAATTTAAATTTGCAATTTATCACTAAACCTACCAAAAATTCATAAATGATGAGATCTGCAGAAAGAATCCTACACCTAAGAGATGGTCAAACATCGAAGAGTCCTATTAAATATTAAATGAACCCTGCTTTCGTTTTCTGAAGAACAGACTAAAACAAAGAAAGCTGCACTCTAGAAGACTAGATCTAAGTGTTAGATTAGATCATCTACAGTCTAGAAAAAGCAAAGCCAAACAGGAAGAAATGGGTGGGGCTTTATTCACTAAAAGGAGAAAGACTGACGAGAAAATTCTGGTCACTGGAATATACTACTTGCTCATGGAACAGAGATTTGAGGCCGAGATGAAACATATCCTAAGAAAATCCAAATTCCTGGGTTAATAATATCTTATTCATCAAACAACCACTGGCTACCAACTGGGTTTCCAGGGTAAATATTTCATGTCATTCCTCTGCTGAAAACCCTCTAATGGCTTCCTATCTTCCTGTCAAGTCTCAGGATAACCTTCGAGGCCCCAGATGACCTGGTGGTGCCCCCCACCCCCCGACTTCATTTCGTGAAGGTCTCTGCCTCGCTCGCTCGCTCTGCCAGAGCCGTGCTGGCCCCTGGCTATTTCTCACGCATGCCAGCTACAGTCCTTCCTTAGAGTTTTACTTCTGTTCCTGCTGCTCAGAATCCTCTTCTTCCAGATACTCCCACATCTTGTTCTTCATTCCTTCGGGGTTCTGCTCAAAGGTCACCATGTATCAGCCAGGCCTTCCCAACCCTTCCAGGTAAAGTAACACCCAGTCCCCAGTCCCTCCATATCCCCAGCACCAGTTTTCTTTATAATTTTCGTTACACTGGATGCGTTTACACGGACATATTTATGGAGTTTCTGTCTTACCCCGCAAGAGTGCAAACTCTACAACAGCAGGGATTTAGTTAAGTTCACTGCTACATCCCCGGGGCCTGACACACGGCAGTATTCAATAAATACGTAAGGACTAATATAAAATGGTAACTTTATGCAGGTGCACACTCTAGTTTACTAAATCAATAAACTATCTTTCTGGTTTATACATTATATAATGATTAATATGTGTCAGTCCCCAAAATCTGATCAAGACTAACTACATTTAACAAAACTGAATTTCTGAACCTACAAACCTCAGATTCCTGACACTGGTGACTCTACCAAGAAAATGTCACTTGAGTATCACTTGAGGCCCCTTTTGGATGGTCAACCAGGAGCAATGATCTACCTCCTCACTCTCTCTAACTAAAAAGAGACTCACCTTAAAAATAAAGTAAGATAAAAAGAGTAAATAAAAAAATAAAAAGCGCCTCACCTGTGCAATAATGGAAAGAATGCCAAGGACTGCTATAAATGCTGCAACACTTTCTGGTGAGAACTTCATTATCTAGAAGGTTTCCAGAAAAAGAAACATTAATAAAGACAAAAGTACAACAAATACCATACTGATGCAACTACATGTATCTTAACATTAAATGGGCCAGAAAAAAAAAAAAAAACAGAACTCATTTATAACCAAAGAACTCTACAGAGGAAGAATCTGGCTTTCACTGAGAACCACAATTATAACAACGGTTTACATACGAAAAATAACAGCTACTTAATTTAGATTTGGTAAATCTAAGTTCCTTAATTTAGACCTAGATTTCATAAATTAGAGACAGCTGTCAAATGCTCAGAATCCACCTTACAAATAAATACTGCGCCGTTTGTGCTTTGTACAAGTACTGATAAAGGCCCGATGCTGCTTGGCAAGACCAGTGCCAAGGAGGAGCAATGAAAGCTCTCGGGACGGCCAGCTGCTTCACCGATATCTGCTCTCCATCACCCAGAGACTGGAGGAGACGGACGGATTACAAGCATCCCTTCACTTCTGCAAGCAACACAGAAGCTCAAGCCACACACACTGACAGGAGAACTGTATCTTACTGCAGAAGCCACAGTCTTAACAGATAAGCGTAAGGAGCATCAACCACGCCCCACAGGAAGTTAACGCCAGTGAGCTGTTATTTATAAAAGAGGAGGCATTTTAAAAGTCTCTATCACGGCTCTCAAGATTAAGTATTTTTGTTATTAAGGCACCAAACAATGGAAGGAAAGTCCCCCTTGGCACAATAGGATTTTACCTGTCTGAGGTATAAAAAGAAGCTGGAGTATTGGCCGGCCTCCGGTAGGTAGGAGAGAAACACCGTAATGCAGATTAGCAGCACTATGGAATCTTGGCCCACTTTTTTTAAGGACTAGAATAAGAAAAAGACCGATATAAGGTTTTATATCCAAACACTGAACTGCTCTTAAAAATATGCAGTGCTGTCTTCTGGCACTGTCCATACAGGCACTTAGCGGTCTTTCCTAAATGTCTTTCATCCTCCCCAAACTATTCGGAATAGTATTTCACAATATTTTTAAAAATCTGTCAAGATGTTTTCCCCGAAGAAACATCCACAACAAAATATGAATATTGCGCTGAATCATACATTCACTTTTTTGCCGAAGAGAAGGAGAAAACAAACTTTTTACCGCAAAGGGGTCAGCCTGTTCCCAGGAAATGGGTGCCCCCCATGATGCTGGCCGCATCTTCTCGGGCAAGGACTCTGGCACAGCAACAAGGATAAAACAAATATCCAGCAACGCTATGGCTGTAGCCAGGACCACCACCAAGCTGTCCCCGTACACTCGGCCGAGGTAAGCTCCAATTGCGGGGCTGGTTACCAGACTCGCAGCAAATGTTGCTGAAACCTGCAACAAATCCAAGTGGACAGGAAGAGATTAGTCCGGACACCCCCGACTCTTTCCTTCAGCACCGCAGAACTCAGATTTATGTCGGTCCTCCTGCCGCTCTCCCTTTTCAGGATCCTACCTCTGCCATTTTTCTTCTATGCTCTTCTTTTGCAGGAAGAGAATAGATTCTTCACTAAAAAAATATGTAATGGCCTGAAAGAAGTCTGAAGAACAATGCTCTGGGGAAATCCACTGTGATTTTTTTTCCCCCAATATTAAAATTAAAATGAGATGAATGTTTACCTTGTTGCATATTTAAGGCTGGCTAAAATAAAGCTTAAAGACTTTGAGGTTTATCTTCTTTCTCATCAGTAAAAGTGTTAAGTGCTAGTACAAAAGTGAACTAGGTGATCTCTTTAGGTGGCAGAGTTAGGAAGGATGGGATCACAGGTCCTTGGCACTGAGTACATCGCTAACCATGTCTAAAACTCAGAAGAAGTCCACACACCTCTGGTGAAGATGCAGATTAAAGAGGACACAGGGGAAGAATAACTTAATCCCAGATGTGTCTGGCCTATTAAGACAAAATGGCCTGCAAATTAGCACACGTGACAGCAAGTATCACCTGACGGAGACCATGCTCTGTGGAGGATTAATTAGAAATTAATGTTGAGCTGCTCCTCACTCTATGCCATTTTTGACTTTTGGATAAAGGATTTAACTTCCCAGGAGTGCTTATTTTTAGCTGCTTATTAATAAATGCTCAAAAGAAGCAATTCAATTTCAAAGGTCAATTATTTGACAAGTACATAACATTGTAGTAATTTTTTTTTTTTAAAGATTTTATTTATTTGACAGAGAGAGACACAGTGAGAGAGGGAACACAAGCAGGGGGAGTGGGAGAGGGAGAAGCAGGCTTCCCATGGAGCAGGAAGCCCAATGCGGGGCCCGATCCCAGGACCCTGGGATCATGACCTGAGCTGAAGGCAGACGCTTAACGACCGAGCCACCCAGGCGCCCCACACTGTAGTAACTTTAAGCATCTCACTATTGACCCAAATGTCCATCAGCTGGTGGGTGGATGAACAAAAAATATACATCCCATACATTGAAATACTACACCGAAGTAAAAGTACTACTGATAAATGTATCAACATGAATGAAAGATTATGCTAAGTACAGACACAAAAGACTACATGTCGTATTACTTACGTTAAATTTCTATTAAAAGCAAAACTAGGGCGCCTGAGTGGCTCAGTTGGTTAAGCGACTGCCTTCGGCTCAGGTCATGATCCTGGAGTCCCGGAATCGAGTCCCGCATTGGGCTCCCTGCTCGGCAGGGAGTCTGCTTCTCCCTCTGACCTTCCCCCCTCTCATGTGCTCTCTCTCTCTCACTCTCCCAAATAAATGAATAAATAAAATTAAAAAAAAAAAAAAGCAAAACTACAGGGGCACCTGGGTGGCTCAGTTGGTTAAATCCTCTGACTCTTGATTCCAGGTCAGGTCAAGATCTCAGGGTCATGAGATCGAGCCCTGCACTGGGCTCGGGCTCACTGCGGAGTCCGCTTGCCCTTTGCCCCTCCCCCGCTCACATGCTTAGTAAACAAACAAACAAAATCTTTTTTTAAAAAAGGCAAAACTACAAAGACAGAAAGTACATTGGTGGTTGGTTGCCTGAGATGAGGGGTGAAGTGGGTGGGGATAGATGGCCTTTGGGCTGACGGAAATGTTCTAAAACTGGATTGTGGTGGCATTTTGTTAGGGCAGCTTTAGCAAATTAAAGATTTTTATTTATTTATTTTAAAGAGAGAGGGAGCACTCACGCACGCAAGTGGGGAGGGAGAGAAAGAGAATCTCAAGCAGACTCCACACTGAGTGTGGAGCCCAATCAGGCTCGGGACTCAATCTCACAACCATGAGATCATGACTTGAGCCGAAACCGAGTTGGATGCTTAACCGAGCCACCCAGGTGCCCTGGGCAGCTTTAGCAAATTAAACGCAGTGGGATGTGGTCTCAGAGGAACCTGGGTATGAGCAGGGCTCTGGAACCTGAGTGGACAAAGGAGCCATGGTTCTCACTGCGAGGGGCACTGAGGTATCTGAGGGTATTCGCTGAGATCATGCATTCAAGGCAGTGAGCAAAGGCCCAATTCAAGTGTAGGTGTCTTGTGTCCTTTCCCTTCTCCATTCTCCCCATCCAGTGCCCTTTTTTTATGGTTAGACAGAAAGAGGACCACAGCAGAAAGAGGACCACAAAGAACACTTTCCCCCATTAGCTGCATCCGTATTATTTCTAGAAGAATTACTTGTCATTTGCTAGAATATGCCTTTAATATATAAAGCCTCAAAGTTGAAAATTATTAATTTCAAGAATTTGGCTATGACAAAATAAAGTACTTTAACCAAAACAACCTGGATTGTGGTTATGGTTGCACAACTGTATAAATTTACTAAAATTCACTAAACTATACACATAAAATGGATGATTTTTACGGCATTTAAATTGTATCCCAATAAAGCTGTTAAAAAAATTCCTGGCCATCATCAACTTCATATTTAATGTTCTGAGTTTACAACTGAAATCATTAGTTCTTTTTTTAAATTTCTAACAGTAGGTATTTCCCCTCAAAACTTCCTCATTCCAAAAAAAAACCAAAAAGCTTCCTAATTCCATGATTCTGTGTCCACTGAATCAACGAAGACAGTCTCTTGTAAAACTAAGATTCAGCCTGACATCATATTCAGTTCTTATTTATTAAAAGATGCTTATCCCGTATTTGCTGACACTCATCACTGTCCTACTTCTGACTATCTCATAATGATCTGTATACTACCATGTCTGTATTAGCTATTTTATTCCTAGATTTGATAGACAAGAGATTACACTGCCATCAAATACTTAATTTCTCAAAACAGGATTCAGAGGTTGGCAAACTGCCACCTCTGGGTCAAATCCAGCTAAGAATCGTTCTTACATTTTTAAAGAGATACACACACAAACAGAATATGAGACTCTATGTGGCCCACAAAGTCACAGAAATGTTTTGCTGATCCCTAACCGAGATATTAGCTTATTGCATTTTAGAGTGGCCAGTTAAATATTAGTAATGTTTAAACTCATGACATTAAATAATTCCTTATTTTTAGTATTCTTTTTTTTTTTTTAAGATTTTATTTATTTATTTGTCAGAGACAGAGCAAGAAAGCACAAACAGGGGGGAGCAGCAGAGGGAGAGGGAGAAGCACGCTCCCCACTGAGCAGGGAGCCCAATGTGGGACTCGATTCCAGAACCCCGAGATTATGACCTGAGCCGAAGGCAGACCCTTAGCTGACTGAGCCACCCAGGCATCCCGATTTTTAGTATTCTTTAAAAAGAACTTCTGTAAGGTAAAAATATTCTATAATTTCAAATCTGACATATATGACTAGTACTGAAAGAAAGTAACAAAACTTACATGGCTCTGTACTCAAAAAACTTTTGATATAAGTCATCCATTAAAGCAATGGATGACTTTATTATGAAATGTATTTTATGCAAAAAAATAAATTTTGTAATGCAAAGGCTTGCACTTGTTATATGAAATAATTAAAAAACAAAGTATTCTGATACAAAGAATAGAATAAACACGCATACCAGTCCATAAGCCATACTTCTTTCATGTTCTTGGGTTATATCTGCCACATATGCAAATACCACGGAGAAAGTCACTGCAAAAACCCCAGAAACAGAGATAACAGCAAAGTACCACCTAGGATGGAAAGACAATCGACAAGAAACAGAACAATTACCATTACACCTTAACCTTCCTTTACTTCTGTAAGTGAATTAGAGTACGAATAGCTAATTTCAGTCAATGGCTTACTAAGACAGTTCACGGATTCTTCTATAAATCATATGCCATAGATATAATGAAAATACAGTGTTAGAAGTGACCCTTCAAAAGCAATTCAGCTACTATGCAGGAATACTTAAAATTAAATAATATAGCCAGGTCAATATTTTACCCAACTGTTGTGAAATGGCTTTGTTGTTGGTTTTACTAAAAACAGCAACAAACTAAAGTCTACTATAATTGATCCATTATTATTTCCCACCACAGCACTACACAAACACAAAATTCAGTGGGTGAAATTGAGAAACAAGTTACTCTATTTTATGCCTCTATATAGAAACTAGATTGAGCTTTTCCATAAGCTATATTTAGCTTTTCAAATGTTGGCAAAGCAACTCCGTCTTCACATAGAAGAAACCTGTGTGGCAGTACTCATAAATGAAATGGAGAATAGACAATTACTACGAAGAGTGAACAAAAGCTATTTTTAAAAAGCAAACTACATTTCTGTATACATGATTTCAAAATAACTGGCCAGGAATAAGAAACTTCTATTGTACTATTGAATGTTTAGTTTTAAAAATCATGTGTAATCATAATGAACTTTCAAAATATTCCACCAGGGCTTTATTGCTTACTAAATTTTTTCTAACACACTGTTTTTCACATCAAATTTTTTGTTCATCGCCTAGACTCCTCTGTTAAGATTTCATTTGGGTGATTAGCATTTATCAAAGGTTTGGCCTTGAGAATTGTATCTATCTAACCTACAAGAGGAAGATCCTACCTTTTCTATTCCCTTAGCCTTTCTAGATAGCCATGGAAATACAGCCCATCTATGATGCAAAATTATATGCAATGAAGTAGAACAGTAGGAGAATTAATAAAGCTACAACTAAACCGGGCTCTATTACCTTGAGAAAATCATTTTCATTGTGAGCTTTCCCTCCCTTCCTCCTCAGTGAAAGAATCCTGATTTCAATTAGGGTGGCCACGAGCCCAGCACCTTGTAACAAAGAGGAGCATGTCCCTGAAATCTGACCTGACAGATATTAGCAGAGGTTGGGTGAAAACTGTGTGGTTTCTTTATAGAAGACGGTGCGTTCTTCTTAGCCACTCCTTCCATCCTGCTGCCTGAAGTGTGACACAAGCTGGAGCTCAGGCAGCCATGTTGGACTGCGGGGGAGCTCGTGGAGGATGGCAGAGCACAGAGATAGAAAAGGTCTGGTTCCCCAGAACTGCCAAACCAGCTCTGGATTGCTCAACTCCTGACTTCTTTTATATGGAGAAAGAAATAAGTTTCCCTCATGTTAAGCAACTATTACTTTGGGCTGTGAAATACAAAAGCAGGTTATAGCCAATAGTCTGCACACTTCCTATAGTCGCATCCAGTTCTAAAATCATTATGAACTATTACTTAGCCACTATATTTTTAAGGGTCCTCTTATCTGCGTCAAAGAATATTGGAAGGATAAAATTAAAATCTACATAGGTAAGGTGGCAAAAAAGGTGAATGAAATAAAGGACTATTCAGAAAACAATGAAGAGAACGATATTTAATTGTTGTGATCTGATTATGCACATACCATGGGCTGATCTTCATTAAAGGAATTGGGGCACATGTGAAAAATACGGTTAGCAGCAAGAAGGATTTCCGACCCCAAACATCAGAAAGAGCACCAATAAGTGGGGCACTGAGGAATGACAACAAACCCTAAAAAAAAGTAAATGAAAAAATGTATACAATCTACATCAATGAGCCAAGAAGAAATCATTCTACTATCACAGAAGAATATTTTTTTTTTATTTCTAACATACGTATAATATCACCAAACTTCACATAACTTATTTCTTGTCTATATAGAATTTAAAACTTTCCCAAGATTGTCTAGAATCACCTGCAGGGCTCTGGCTGCATGTTCATATGAAATGCTCTAATGAATTCTCAATCACAATAATTCCACATTAGCAATTCTAGAAAGAATATCATGTTAGTTATCTGTTTTTATATTCATAGGCTAACTACCTACTTATAAACCTTGTTGGTCAAATGAAATCAAGAGTAAAGAGTATGTACAATAGTCAAGACTTTACCATATAGTTTTATATTTATGTATGTTTTAGTAGTTCTTTTCTCTTCAATCTATATTCTTGTTGTTAGCTTATAAAAGCATTTAGATCTCTGAAATAAAAATGCCAACATGTAAAACAGAACGGAAATCTGTTATGATGTGGTTTATCATTATACGTAGAGTTGGCTATTACTTGAGTCAGATCATCTTTAGATGATCAATGAAAGTAAATATATTTTTCTTTAATAAAAAGGATCATATTTAAAACCCAATTCATTTTTAAAGTGTTAAGTAATCCCCCAAGATATACTCTAATTGTAAAAATTAACAGTGAATTCGTCCACTACATAACTGATATACTGGCAGACGTATACATACAAAGTGTATGTGCCTGTGTGTACATGGGCAAATATATCACCGATCCTACCTTTACTCCTTGAATTAAGCCATTCATCAGAAATGTATGTTTAGGAAAGGTTTCATGTAATACCTAAAGAAAAAATACAAAATAAAAATCTCATACCACATTTTAGTCTCAGTAAAACTTCCACATTTACATTTTAAAACATCCCTTCATATAATTATATCTCCCATAAATTTTCAGATTTGTCTGATGCTATGCATATGAATAAATACTAATAATACCAAACATTTATTTGGCATTTATGATGTCACAAGGCACTAAATTGGGCCCTTTACATATATTATTTCCTTCTATTCCTCTTTTTTTTTTTTTTAAGATTTTATTTATTTATTTGACAGAGAGACAGCGAGAGCAGGAACACAAGCAGGGGGAGTGGGAAAGGGAGAAGCAGGCCTCCCGCGGAGCAGGGAGCCTGATGATGTGGGGCTCGATCCCAGGACCCTGGGACCATGACCTAAGCCGAAGACAGATGCTTAACGACTGAGCCACCCAGGCACCCCTCCTTCTATTCCTCTTAATGATCCTATAATAACACTGATACATGCAGAGGTTAAGTGTCTTATACATGATTACATAATTAGTATGTAGGAAAACTGAAACTGAACACAGGAAGTTGGGCTTGAAAGTCCATGCTTTTAATTACTATGTGATGTCTTCACTGTTATGCCACATATAACTTATAACTCCTTTACAGACAGTTGTAGGTATTATCTAAGATAGGAGACTGGGAGAATAGGGAAATTTTGATTGCCAAAAAGTGAATCTAGAAAGACCATAAAGTGAGAAAAAGAAATCCCCACCTATGAAAATGTATAACAAGTTACTCTATTCTTTCTAAGACCTGGTCTCAAACCACATGGCATCAATTTGTTCAATGGGCAGCAAGTGAACCACTGGGTAGCCACTGGTTGTAAAAGCAAATGAAGGGAAAAGTTACCGAAAAAATAAGAAGGAACAGCTACCATTTTTACAGCCTATGTGTCAGAGGCTTTATATATACTTTTATTTCATTCTAACATTATGGGTTAGATAAAATACCACTCCAAGATGAGGCAACCAAGTTCTTGCTTGACTTAAAAGCCACTGCGCTTCTTCCATTATACCATGCTATTTCTCAATAAAAACAAGAGAGAATGGCAATATGGAGAATAAGAAAGTTGGGAAATCTCTTTAGGAAGAAAAACTATGCTGAGTGTATGTTCTGACATCTTGTAAGAAAAACCTTTAGAGGGATTACAATCCTCCCTTTTCTTCAGTTACTCTTCTGCCCCAAACTAGAAATTTAACAAAAATTAACTCACATGTAAAAATAAAATTAGAAATGAAACATTTAGTCAAAGAAAATCATTAACATGGGGAAAAAACCACATATTTATGATATACATTTATTTTGTCTCTATATTTTATATGATATATATTACATATTTTCTCAACTGAAGGTGATTTTGACCTCCAGGGGTCATTTGACAATGTCTGAATACATTTTTGATTGTCAAAACTTGGATGGGGGAGCTACATCTAAGAGGCAGAGATAAGAGATGCTGCAAAACACCCTATAAGGCACAGGTCAGCTCCTCACAACAAATAATCATCTGGCACAAGCTATCAACAGAGTGCTGAGGCTGAGAAACGCTGATATTACTTAGAATAAAGACCCACGGATCTACGGAAGGGATCTGCAAACTTTTAGTAAAGAATGAGATAGCAGTTATCTTTTTTTTTTTTTTAAAGATTTTTATTTATTTATTTGACAGATAGAGAGCACAAGTAGGCAGAGCGGCAGGCAGAGGGAGAGGGAGAAGCAGGCTCCCCGCTGAGCAGGGAGCCCGATGCTGGACTCGATCCCGGGACTCCAGGATCATGACCTGAGCCGAAGGCAGCCGCTTAACCGACTGAGCCACCCACGCGCCCCAGCAGTTATCTTTTTATAGCCTTGTAGGCTAAAGAGTCTCTGTCACAAGTATTCAACTCAACAAAGACAGCTATAGACTATATGTAAATGAACGGTCGTGGCTGTGTCCCAAATGAAACATTATTTATGAAAAACAGGCTACAAACAGGAGGCTTAGGACTTGCTCTGGCCACACTGTGCCGGCTCTTTCGCTGAAGGAAAAGACTTAAACCATTTTGCAGCAAATCAAATCCAGTTTTCTTTCAATAATTACTAAGGGCCAAAAAAAAAAAAGACTAAGAGCCAAATCTTTTGTAGGGACACAAAATGTGTGTTACTAAGAATGAAGACCATAACGAATGCCTACAGAAAGCTTTATAATATGCTAATGGTTCATTCTGCCAAGCTACCTTACATTCCAACAATCTGGTCTCTCCACTGTTTTAAATATTCCCATGCTTTCCAATATACAGGACATCCTCCCCATTTTGAATGTTTGTGCCCCTTATCTTCTCTCTCTAACCAACACCCAAACCTTCCAAATTGCTCCTCTGTCACCAAACTTTCCCATCAAAAGCAATCAATTCCTCTTTTAGGGCAAATAGGAAGTGATCAAAGCACTCGACAAGTCACATAGAGTTTGTGAAATTTCTTTTATCACATACTGAGCTACTTGGCTCTAGTATTTTTCAGTTTTTCATGTATTTAATATATATTCCCTTTCAATATATTTCAGAGTACTTTTTTTTTTAAAGATTTTATTCATTTGTCAGAGAGAGAGAGAGAGAGAGAGAGAGCACAAGCAGGGGGAGGGGCAGGCAGAGGGAAGAAGCAGGCTCCCCACTGAGTAGGGAGCCTGATGAGGGACTCGATCCCAGGACCCTGGGATCATGCCCTGAGCTGAAGGCAGACGCTTACCCGACGGAGCCACCCCGGCGCCCCTATTTCAGAGTTCTTAAGGACAGGCTCATATACACTATACCTTGCATTTAATATATCTTTATCTTGATTAGTGCCTCATAGAATGCCTTCATTTAGTAACTATTCACTAAATGTTCATAATTACCTGATAATACTGCTTCCAAAGTGACTTAATATAACAAAGCAATTATGCAATTTAGCTAATATTACAAAATAAAAACCTTTAAGACCCCCAAAAGGAGTACAGTTAAATTAAGATAAACAAACATTCCTATTTGATTTTTTTTTTTTAAGATTTTATTTATTGGGGCGCCTGGGTGGCTCAGTCGAGAGAGGGATCACAAGCAGGGGGAGTGGGAAAGGGAGAAGCAGGCTTCCCGCCGAGCAGGGAGCCCGATGCGGGGCTCAATCCCAGGACCCTGGAATCATGACCTGAGCCGAAGGCAGTCGCTTAACCAACTGAGCCACGCAGGCGCCCCTGATTTTTTAACAAAATTTTAACATAGAGACAAATACAACAATACAAATGTAAAGATTTTTGATCTGTGAGGATCCTTTTAGCACTGGACTTTAGAGCCAAGTAAGAAAAAATGTTACATTTTCCAAGAAATTTTACAGGTCTTAAAATTTATGGAACTTCAAAAACTTTTAGAGGAAACAGTCCTTAAAATATTAAATGCCTGGGGCGCCTGGGTGGCTCAGTTGTTAAGCATCTGCCTTCAGCTCAGGTCATGATCCCAGGGTCCTGGGATCGAGCCCCGCATCGGGCTCCCTGCTCAGCGGGAAAGCCTGCTTCTCCCTCTCCCACTCCCCCCTACTTGTGTTCCCTCTCTCGCTGTGTCTTTCTCTGTCAAATAAATAAATAAAATCTTAAAAAAAAAAAAAAATTAAATGCCTCAGGACTATCTCTGTAGCAAAGGCTGCTAAGCCATTTACATAGAAGAGATGGTGGAGAATTTGAGTATAGGGTCTTCTTGCTCCTTAACACAGACTGCATCTAAGCAGTCAGGACCATCAAACACGGGGCCTAGTTTTTCCAGAACCATAGGTCAAAAAAGTTAAGCCACTTCTTAGCATTACAGATCCTTAAAACTACTGTTATTCTCTTTATCTAATATGTTAGTCGATCAATCATCACTGACTGAATACCCACTATGAACCAAACATATAGCCTCTCAAAAGTGTTAGACTTCAGTACTTAAAATATATTTGGCAGTCTAAAATTCTTTGTAGTTAATGTAAACCCCCTTGCTGGTGGAGACTTCACCATCCTCCCCTGAGCAGGTCCTCCACATAAAACACAGTTTTTGTTCTTTCACTGTGTTCTAGGAGAACACAGGGTTCTAGAAGTTCTTTGAGTTTTGAAATCACGTGAAATTAAAAAAAAAAAATTCTTTAGCTTCACATTGGTTTTGAAAACTAAGGCTAGGGGTGCCTGGGTGGCTCAGTCGGTTGGGTGTCTGCCTTCAGCTCAGGTCATGATCCTGAGGTCCTGGGGATAGAGCCCCACATGTGGCTCCCTGCTCAGCAGGGAGTCAGCTTCTCCCTCTGCCCCTCTCCTGCTCATGCACGCTCTCTAATAAATAAATAAAATCTTAAAAAAAAAAAAGAAAGAAAGAAAGAAGAAAACTAAGGCTAATTAATAAATCCCAAACACCATAATCCCATTTATTATAATTAGTATATCTTAACATTGGTTATCTGTTAAACGAATTAAAGAAAATCTTTGAAATTTAAAATGCTGAAACTTTATAATTTTTTTTTTTAAAGATTTTATTTATTTGACAGAGAGAGAGAGAGAGCGAGAGCAGGAACACAAGCAGGGGGAGTGGGAGAGGGAGAAGCAGGCTTCCTGCTGAGCAGGGAGCCCGATATGGGGCTCGATCCCAGGACCCTGGGATCATGACCTGAGCCGAAGGCAGACGCTTAACGACTGAGACACCCAGGCGCCCCGAAACTTTATAATTTTTAAGAGCTATGTATGGAAAGAGAGATACTGACTTAATACAAATAAACTGAATTATAATTTCATCTTCATTCTCCCCTTTTAAATAAATGTTAAGAGCTGTGACCCTCAGGCGTCTGGGTGGCTCAGTCAGTTAAGCGTCTGCCTTCGGCTCAGGTCATAATCCCAGGGTCCTGGGATCGGCCCTGCATGGGGCTCCTTGCTCAGAGGGGAGCCTGCTTCTTCCTCTCCCTTTGCCTGCCACTCCCCCTACGTCAAATAAATAAACAAAATCTTAAAAAAAAAAAAAAAAAAGATGTGACTAGTCCAAACTGAAATGTGCTGTAAGGATTTCAAAGATGTAATATACACTGGGTTGCAAAAACTAACCACAACTAAAGAATAAATAAAATCTCAAAAAAAAAAAAAAAAAAGAGCTGTGACTCTCTAGGTTATAATCCATTTCAAAGCACGTAAAACAAAAATAAAATGTTTAAAGTTAACTAACTTTTAGAAAGAGGGTAAAGTGCTATGACTTGGTGCCATCTTGTACCTCGAAAGTCCCCTCCCCCACTCCCCCAACACCAACATGGGGGTGGGGGGTAAGGGCGTATAGGAGTCCAAAGCAAAGAAGAATACCGCAAAGTCAACAATAAAAATTTGCAAGCAAAAAGCCTCAAAGTGAGCAAAACCTTTTTAAACCCACACTGAATTAATATATTGGTTCTTATTAGTGATATATACTAGATGAGAATCACTTCTAAAAAATACACATGTCTGAGCCTCACCCTTGAAAATTCTGACTTCAACAGGATAGGTTATAAGGCCCAGATATTTTGAAAAAAAACTCCCCAAGTATAGCTAATATTCACTTCTAGTAAGAAAAAAAATCACTGACGAATAGCACATTTTAACTGCTGAAAATGTTCATCTCTAGTTGGTAATTTGTCCTAATGGGGAAGGTAACGTTTACCCTGAAGCCAAGATCTCTTATCAAATTGCTGACACTTGACTGGAGGGGTAGATGGGATTGCAGGGGAACCCTGGTGTCCTAACACATTTCTATACCGCTTTATGTTTTACAACAAGCATACACTGCATCTCTAATTTTTTAAAAAGCAATATATATTACATAGAGAGAGAAGAATTATATATACATGTGCTTCCACACATAATTTTCTTTAGTGGTATTTCAAAGATTCTTGCTAATCCAATTTTAGTATATGTGCTGCCGAAGCGAGCACGATTCTTGCTATTCCAATGCCTGCAGGCCAAAGTACCTGAAAGAACCTGGAATATAACACATCTCAGCATTCAGATACAATCTAATCACTACAGCTCAATCCTTGTTTTGCCTAGGTCTGTCCCACCCCATCCCCACAAGGATCTCCCCATCACGTAAGAGAAAAATGTAGAACACAAAAACTGCAATTATTTAAAAACATGTATACATTATAGATAAGAAAAGAACTAGAAAAATAAAATTCTGAGCTTAATATTCATTAATATGTAAATGTTTTTTCTGTTAAAGTCAAATGCTTGACTTTAAAAATATTAACGAAGTAAAATTGGGAAAAGATAAAGGACTATGATAATATTACAGACAACTGTCCCTAGTACCACAACTCATTTTGCCGTTTAAAAATTCAGATATAGGGGTGCCTGGGTGGCTCAGTCGTTAAGCGTCTGCCTTCAGCTCAAGTCATGATCTCTGGGTCCTGCGATCGAGCCTCACATCTGGCTCCCTGCTCAGCGGGGAGTCTGCTTCTCCCTCTGCCCCTCTCCTGCTCGTGCATGCTCTCTCTCTAATAAATAAATTAAATCTTAAAAAAAAAAATTCAGATATAAGGACAAATATGGGAATTAAGGACAAATATGGGAATTAAGAATAACTGTTTTAACAACCAATGGAAAGAAAGTCTTGCTATAAATCAAATAATTGGCAATGTTATAGTAACTATTACAAAAAATATAATCATGCTGGTGAAAAAAAATTCATTAAGTCCTTCCAAATTAGCACCTTTCATTTTCCTGATCAGAACTCAGCATTTTAAAAAGTAAAAAAGACAAATCAAAAGTATTACCCACTCTTTAACTAACAAAAAAATTAAAAATATACTAAGCACAAAGTGAGCTACAATAAATAAACTAAAAAACAAGCCTTTATGTCTACATAACTGGATTCTTTCCTGTTCTTAAAGAAGACAGTCTCCTTTTGCCCAAGCAGGAAAAAAAAATAAAGTTAGACAAAAACCTGACATACCTAAAGAATATAAAACAGAAGCAAATTTTAAAAATTGCTATACACAGTTTAAATCCTGCTGACAAATTATGGAAACATCACTAAAAGCTTTTTTGATGGGTTGTAAACAACTTACCCAAAACATTTTAATCTCTCTACTTAGCTACCGTTTGGACTGCCAATACCTTAACTACCTGAGTCACGGGTATGAACCACTTACTCCCAGCATTCCCCTAGGCTGAGCACTGGAACAAAAGCAAGCCTAGTTTCAAATACCAACTCTGCAGTTTACTATCACAGTAGTTGCAAGTAAGTTGCTTAATTTTTCTAAACCTTAATTTTCTCATCTGTATTATCAGGCTAATACCTCACCCATAAGGGGACTCTGATGATTAAAAGTGATAATGCATTTCAAGTGCTTAGGACTGTGCCTGAACCCAGCAAAATATAAATATAAATGAACTGTTTACTATCACAAAACTCAAGTACTTTAAACCACAGAACTGATGATCCACCTGACAGATTTATATGTTAAACTGGTAGTAGACTATAAAAAAAAGCACACTGGACCATCAGGGAAGCGAATATAAAAGTGTGAGACCACACAGGTATCATAGCACCTCAGTAACACATGACATCAGGTTATTACAATATAATGAAGTTACAAATGTCATAATGAAATTGCATCACCTGATGAAGTTCCAAATCAGAGTACAATATGGATCATGAAGGCATGAAATGTGTAATTAATTTTTGGCCTCCCATCAGAAATTATTAAATTTAAAAATATCAGATATTTTAAAAGTCCACATTTCAATTATTTTGAAAATCTATTAATGTACAGTTGATGACCTATTACAAGTAAATCCTTCTTTTTTTTTTTAATGATTTTATTTATTTATTTGACAGACAGAGAGAGAGCACAAGCAGGGGGAGCGGGAGAGGAAGCAGGGAGCCTGATGCAGGACTCGATCCCAGGACCCTGAGATCATGATCTGAGCTGAAGGCAGATGCCTAACCAACTGAGCTACCCAGGCACCCCCAAGTAAATCCTTCTTAAAAAGTAAAGGATCTCAATGAAAACATACTCAAATCAGCATTCTTACAATTACATGTCAGGGAACTGCTACTATTCAGGGAACTATTCTAACTTCCAATGCATGATTTATTTATAGAAGAAACTGTTTATTTGAGATTTTCTGTTCTTCTGAATTGTGTTTTAACAGTACTCATGAATATACCCTATACATTCAAAACAACTATTAAACATTCATATTTTATGTAGATCCAGTAATGATTACGTAGCCATATAATATGGAGATACATGGAATGTAAATTTTCTTTCTTAGAACATAAATCTACTTATATGATCATCCAATTTATTTATAAACAATCTTTTTTGTAAAAATCTTTTCTGTATAACAATAAGCAATCTTAAAAATATAAGGAAGCATATTGCTCTAAAATTCTACTAGATTTGGTAAGCTGTACATTTATCCTAATTACGCTTTTCAAGGTACTACTGGACTTCTGCCATAACTACTCCTCCCTTTATTTCATTCCCCTGATCTACATCAAAAGGAGAAAACTAATGGGGTGGCTGGGTGATAGACATTGGGGAGGGTATGTGCTATGGTGAGCGCTGTGAATTGTGTAAGACTGTTGAATCACAGACCTATACCTCTGAAACAAATAATACATTATATGTTAAAAAAAAAAAGACGATAGTAAGAAGGGAGAAATGAAGGGGGCGGAAATCAGAGGGGGAGACAAATCATGAGAGACTACGGACTCTGAGAAACAAACTGAGGGTTCTAGAGGGGAGGGGGGTGGGGGGATGGGTTAGCCTGGTGATGGGTATTAAAGAGGGCATGTACTGCATGGAGCACTGGGTGTTATACACAAACAGTGAATCATGGAACACTACATCAAAAACTAATGATGTAATGTATGCTGATTAACACAACATAATAAAAAAATAATAATAAAAAAGAAAGATAAAGAGAAGGTTGAAATAAAAAAAACAAAAAGAGAGAACTAGCTATCACCTGAATTGTTTGGACTAGCAGGGATGTCTTTTCTAAGGCTCCAAACCTGCGGATATTTGGGCAAAATCAGCTTAGGGCTGTGAAAAGAGTGATTTTTTAAATGGTTACCTCTAGAGCCTTAGCCTAACCTAAGAGAAACTTGCATTTGGAAAATGCAGCTGCATGAATGAATCTCAAAATAATAATGCTGAGTGATTCAGGTCATAGATAACATCCTTCCTAAGCCTGTCAGTTTAAGAATCCCATCTACCCTATCCAGAGTGGGGACTGAGCCCCTGCTTCCCATGGGCAGTATTCACCAGAAGAACCATCCAGTCAAGCCCTTCCCACAAAGTAAGGGCGAAGTTAAGATCGGAAAAGCAACTAATCCAGCTAAGTGTAGTATTGAAGAGTTGACAATACTGGTGTAAGACTTAACCATGGAAAGGGAAAAGGGCCACCTTTCCCCCCTCAAAACTGAACAAAAAGAGATTTAAGTCCATAATAAGTTAAAAGATGACTTACCACCAAGGTGGGTGCTGTCAATAATCCCCAAGCAAAAAACTCCAAAAAGATGACGATCACCGCATGGTAGACACTAGGAGAACCTATTCCTTGAGGCTGTAAAAACAGATTTGCAAAAAGTTAACAGTGCATTCCAGAATTACTAACAATTATGGCAACAGTCGATATTTATTTATTGAGATCATACATGCACTGGCACTATGTGAAACGTCTGAACACTTGCTGTCCCTGTCCTCAAGGTAAATACATCACGTAAGCACAGTGTGCAGTGGTAACACACAGAGTCCCAGGTAGGGGTGGGACTATCAGACTTCCTGGAGGCAGATGAAAAGGAGGCGGGGGGGCGGCACACGACAAGAGAGGTCAAGGCTGCAGCCCATACAAAGGCTGCAAGGCTGGGGGGCAGGAGGCCGGACAGGACTCCTATAGTTCAGTACACCTGGCACATGGGCCGCACAGCGGGAGCAGCTAGAGGCAAGCAGGGACTAACTTCCGTGCTCAGGAGTCTACAGTTCATTCTGAAGGCAATGGGGAGCCGCCAAAGGATGTTAAGGAAGACTCACGTGATCAGATAAAAGTTTTAAGAAAGATCATTCTGGCAAAGGTGTAGCAGACGGATGATAAGGGAGCAAAACTGAGGAAAGTTAACAGTTAGAAGGCTACTGCACTAACCCCAAAACATAAATGAAGCAGGTAGCAAGAATAACATGGCTTGAAAGCAGAACAGTCCCCACATTAGAGACCTGGGATTTGACATACAGAAGAAAGAAAAATACAAAATGAAGTTTATACTGCTGCTAGCGGTGTCTTAAGAATTACTTCAGTTGTCAAACAATGAATCATGGAACACTACATCAAAAACTAATGATGTAATATATGGTGACTAACATAACATAATAAATTTAAAATAAAATAAAATAAAATGTTATCATTTAGTAAAAAAAAAAAAGAATTACTTCAGTTGTTGAATTTCATATTCTAAGGGCAATATTAAATTGATGGCAAAGCAAATGACCTATAACATTAACTCAGTCTCCACTAACAGGTTTTACAATAAAAAGACAAGTTTAATCAATATATATTACAAAGTCATACGTAAGTTGTAAAGTATATTCAACAGTCTTATGTAGAAACTATTAAGGGTTTGGATTTCTCTACACTAAAAATGATGCCACATCGGGCGCCTGGGTGGCTCAGTTGGTTAAGACACTGCCTTCGGCTCGGGTCATGATCCCAGAGTCATGGGATCGAGCCCCGCATCGGGCTCCCTGCTCCGCGGGAAGCCTGCTTCTCCCTCTCCCCCTGCTTGTGTTCCCTCTCTCGCTGTGTCTCTCTGTCAAATAAATAAATAAAATCTTTAAAAAAAAAACAAAACAAAACACAGCCCTAGGATTTAGTAAGGTCCAACTGGTTTTGTTTACCACTAATATACTCAGCACTCAGTGAAAAATGCCTAGAACTTCTCAGGACCTTTAACATGCTAATTTACATTATGAATTTCCAAGAAGATACAGTATGCACTGTATTCCAAACTTGATGGAATCCTTCTTTCATATAACAGTATCTCGTGGCCATTTGAGTTCCTTGTAAAACTATTTGGAAAATGCTGATAAAAAGATAATAATTATGTAAGAATGTGTATAAACATAAACAGAGCAAAAAAAACTGGAAGGAAATGATGTTAAAAGTGGCTGTTTCAGGGAAGAGCACTCAAACAGTTGAGGAGAATGTCAGGGAAGGCTTCTTAGGAAGTTAGGCAGTATTATCTGATACCTGGAAGTCAAGTGGGAAAGATGTTGGGACTGTCAGGTATTTATACGTGTTTGGGGGGTAGGATGTCAGTGGAGGATAATGATGGCCACAAGTGTCTGAGGTAAAGGGAACAGCATATGCAAAGTCCAGAAGAAAGGAAACATCACAGCTTCTTTTGTACCTGATGTCTAAGGAGGAGAGCAGTAAAAGAGGCTGTGAGGAGGAGAGGTGAAACTGAAAAGGTGATTTGCAAAAGGCCTCTTAAGTCACATGCAGACCTCTAACTTGCAGGCAGCAGGGAAACTGAAACATTTCAAGCCAGAGAGTTAACATCACATTATAGGACTGTCTTTTTGGAACAGTAACTTTCACAGCAGGGTGGCAAAGAGTTTGAAAGGGAGGGAGGAAGACCAGAAGGCAGGCTATTGAAGAAATAACAGGGGAGAGGTAATAGTAACTGGAATAAGATAGTAGGGATGGAGAAAGTGAATGGATACAAAAAACACTTAAGAGGTTGAATCAAAAGGACTCTGTGACTGACTAGATGTAGCAGAGGACAATAAAGGAAGATCAAAGATGAAAAGATAAGATTTCTGTGGTTTAGTCAGCCAGACCGTGAGGAAAGGGGAAAGAACAAAAGATTAATTCATTTTTTCAAGATTTTATCTGACAGAGAGAGAGAGCGCACACAAGCAGGGGGAGCGGGAAAGGGAGAAGCAGGCTTCCCAATGAGCAGGGAGCCCAATGTGGGGCTCTATGCCAGGACCCTGGGATCATGACCTGAGCGGATGGCAGACGCTTAACGACTGAGCCACCTAGGCACCCCAAGATTAATTCATTTTAGGCATACTAGTTTGAGAAAAACATGTACAACTGAATTTGAAGACAACAAACTGAGGAAGACATGGAAGAAATGAAGATTAATATCTAGATAAAACATTCATAAAAACCAATACAAAATGGGGCACCTGGGTGGCTCAGTCGGTTGAGCGTCTGCCTTCGGCTCAGGTCATGATCTCAGGGTCCTGGGATCGAGTCCCACATCGGGCTCCCTGCTCTGCGGGAAGCCTGCTTCTCCCTCTCCCACTCCCCCTGCTTGTGTTCCTGCTCTCGCTGTCTCTGTCTCTGTCAAATAAATAAATAAAAAATCTTAAAAAAATAATAATAATAATTTTAAAAATAGCTAATAACAGGGGTGTCTGGGTGTCTCAGTTGGTTAAGCATCTGCCTTCGTCTCAGGTCATGATCCCAGGATCCTGGGATCGAGCCCCACATCAGGCTCTGCTCAGTGGCGAGCCTGCTTCTCTCTCTGCCTGCAGCTACCCCTGCTTGGGCTCACTCTTGCTCTCTAAAAAAAAAAAAAAGCTAATAACATTCTATCCTATAGAAATAACCGAGCATTCAGAAAAAGCTCTACCATTAAGATATTCACAGCAGCATCATTTATAGTAGGAAATATGGAAATCTAAGTGTTCAACCTTTAAGTCAGACAGAATATGCAGCCAAAAATTGTTTATGGATGATCTTTAATGATATGTGAAAATGCTCATGGCAACGTTAAGTTTAAAAAAATAAAAGCAGGATATAAAATTGTATGTGTAGAATAATTTCAACTATGAAAAACAAAATAAAAACTCACCTCAATGTTAATTAGGTAGCAATTTTAAGGGACATAAAATTATTATGTTGTTCTGAATTTTCTAAATCTTTTCTAATAAGCATGCTTATACTTTAAATATGAGGAACATGTTTTGCTTAAGAGGAAAACTGTAAAAACTAGAATGGAAAAAGATAGGTAGGTAGATATACTGTCCCTTCTGAGCTATTCTCTCATTATTTCCCAGAATTGGGAGGAAAAAGTGTGTGTGTGTGTGTGTGTGTGTATTTTAAGATTTATGAGCAAGTGCATGCACACAGCACACACACACGCACGTGGAGGGAGGAGCAGAGAGAGAATCCCCAGGCAGACTCCCCACTGAGCAGGGTGCCCCAAGGGAAGCCTGACTTGGGGGCTCCATCCCACAACCCATGAGATCATAACCTGAGCCCGAAACCAAGAGTTGGATGCTCAACTGACTGAGCCATCCAGGTGCCCCTATATTCATATTTTTAAAGCAAGGGATGGGGGGGGAAGAGATAGGAATATTTGCTTATCCTAAAGTACTAGTAATTTTGAGAGCTGTATTATATCTATATTCATCTCTTTTGTTTTGAATAAATGCAAAAGTAATACAAGATCCTGGGGGCGCCTGGGTGGCTCAGTCAGTTAAGTGACTGACTCTTGATCTCAGCTCAGGTCTTGAGTTCAAGCCCTGCACTGGGCTCCATGCTGGGAGTGGAGATTCCTTAGGGGGGTTAAGAAAAAGGTAATACAAGATCTTAATAAAATTGGGGCGCCTGGGTGGCTCAGTTGTTGGGTGTCTGCCTTTGGCTCGGGTCATAATCCCAGGGTTCTGGGATCGAGCCCCACATCGGGCTCCCTGCTCTGCGGGAGGCCTGCTTCTCCCTCTCCCACTCCCCCTGCTTGTGTTCCCTCTCTCGCTGTGCCTCTCTCTGTCAAATAAATAAATAAAATCTTTAAAAAAAAAGATCTTGGGCGCCTGGGTGGCTCAGTTGGTTAAGCGACTGCCTTCGGCTCAGGTCATGATCCTGGAGTCCCTGGATTGAGTCCCGCATCGGGCTCCCTGCTCAGCGGGGAGTCTGCTTCTCCCTCTGACCCTCCGCACTCTCATGTGCTCTCTCTCATTCTCTCTCTCTCAAATAAATAAATAAAATCTTAAAAAAAAAAAAAAGATCTTAATAAAATTGACAATTAAAAAATATTTTACTGATTTAAAATTACAAATACTTCTAGGTAGGACTTTTGACACAAGGGCTAGTGGTTTTAATGGAATACCTATCCACAAGCAAAATCCCAGGACAATTAGGGAAAGAATACCAGGGTCATGGCCTGGGCAGAAAGACCAGGGGAAGGTTCATAGACAAGTAGGTGCAGCTATTTGAGCAGTGAGTAGTTTACAGCATCAAGAGTAGAGAATTCAGATCATAATGAGATTATATCAACAGATGATATCTGAAGATGCTCAAGAGAATTCAAAGAGGTACAAAGTGGAAAATTCTGAAGATAAATCTGAACATAAACTACCACATACCCAACTCCAAATGCCAAGATATGCCACCTACAACCATAATTACTATACCAAAAGTCCTCCATTCAGTTGAGTAATTTCTCTCTTATAGAGATATGATTTCATGGCAGTCCCTCTAACTTCAACCTCAGAAGTCAGAGACAATTTCCTTTAACCCTACCTCCACCCTCCAATCTAATTCCCATTTTCCAAATCATATTTTCCATTGGTAACAGAACATGGTTTCATCATCCAGGTTTTTGGCCAAGTCTTAAAATCTACTTACTTATTCTTCTAGCCTATAAAACAAGATAACTTCCACAAATTTTTATTTCGCTATGTAAAGTACTTGTTTCATTTTATTTAGCCTAAATTTACTTTTTTCAAGCTCATGCTCTCTAGGACAGGCCCAGTACTCTATTATTCCTTGATATGGAGCATCTGGTACATGCATAGCACAAAAGTGCTTAATGAATGCTTGTAGAATGTAAATGAATTACTCTTTAAGTCCCTTCTACCCCTATAGGTATTTTTACTGTATTTAAACACTGTTAAAGGGACAGTATATTTATTAATTAAACTTGCAACATCACCTATTAATACCCTCTTCTATGATTTAATATCCCACTGTTGGCTACTATATCATCTATCACATAGATTTAGGGTACATATACACTAGATTAAAATCGTAATGAAAGAGTATTACTGAAAACTTATAATGGTTTACATTCAAAATCTTATTTCCTCTTCCTAACAACTTTTCTAGTTGGACATTATCATCTCCATTTTACAGTCTAATGCATCAATTAAGAGAGAGAATGGAATCTATCCAGGCAACTGCAGGGTCCAAGTCTGGAGTTATGCTGGTTGCCGTGGTTAGGTTACACTGAATACGCTGCCACAGACTGTTACTCTTTTAAGTGTAGGGATCCAGTTTTTCCCATTTGGTATTCAGTGTATAGCACAATGCCTGGATGTGACCATGGATTGACTGATAGCCCTAATCATGCAGTCACTAAGCTGCTAGGGAAATTAAGTTAGTCACTTTACCTCTCTCAGCAGAAAGAGGTGAACTATTAATTTCTTACCTAAATCCTTGTCTAGCTCCCAAATTTTGAGTCTACGATTGCCTAATCAATATGGGTTTATGAATCCAGCAGTTATTATGCAGGACTTATGTTGTATACTTATCAGTGTGAACCAGGGGCTTATGTAGATTGTTGGCCAGGAGTCAGAAGTAATTCTACCTATAACTGGATATTATAATCCCATTTATTTATTTATTTTTTAAGATTTTATTTATTTATTTGAGAGAAAAAGAATGAGAGACAGAGAGCATGAGAGGGAGGAGGATCAGAGGGGGAAGCAGACTCCCTGCTGAGCAGGGAGCCTGATGCGGGACTCGATCCTGGGACTCCAGGATCATGACCTGAGCTGAAGGCAGTCGCTTAACCAACTGAGCCACCCAGGCGCCCCTACAGTCCCATTTATTAAATAGAATTTATCGTGTGAGTAAACAATGAGAATAAGCTATACTGAGGCTCATTCTTCAAAACAACTGGCCTAGACTATGAAAAACTGTCATATCATAAAAAACACAAAAAAGTTATTCTAGACTAAAGAGGCATGGCAACTAACGTGATGATTAAACTCTGTATCCAAAAAAAAGGCAACTCGGGCACCTGGGTGGCTCAGTCATTAAGCGTCTGCCTTCAGCTCAGGTCATGATCCCAGGCTCCTGCGATCAAGTCCCACATTGGGCTCCCTGCTCAGCAGGAAGCCTGCTTCTCCCTCTCCCACTCCCCCTGCTTGTGTTCCCTCTCTCACTATCTCTCTCTGTTGAAAAATAAGTAAAATCTTAAAAAAACAAACAAACGAAAAAAGGCAACTCTAAGGGAGGTTATTGGGACAATTAGAGAAATGTTGACTATAGCCAATATATTATCTAATAGTATTGTATTAATGTTAAATTTTCTGAATGTGGTGATAATATTGTGGTTATGTGGGAGAATATCCTTTATCTTAGGTGATACATTCTCAGTGTTTTAGGGGTAAAGTGTCTTGATGTCTACAACTAACTCTCTAATAGTTCAGAAAAAAATATGAATATATAGAGAGAAAGGAAAAACAAATGGGGCAAAATGTTAGTTTGTGATTGTGAATCTATGGGATAGGGAAATGAATACTCATTATGCTATTTTTGCAACTTGTCTGTAGTTTTGAACATTCTCAAAATAAAAGTTGGGGAAAAAAACATGGTAAGAACTAAAATAAGGTATAAGGGAGAATAATTTTGAACTTAGAATTTAATACTGACAAGTTATCAATCAAAAATGAGGGTAAAATATAGCTTTAGAAAGAAACACTGAATTTTCTCTGAACAATACACAACTAACCTAAAATAAGATAATGTAAAAGTCTTACACACACAAAAAAGACAAAGATGTTTAGTTACAGGCATCTAAGAATTGTAGTTTTTCATAGAAGAACATTAAAAAAAAAAGTGTAACTACAAAGCTGCTTTCATG
Organism: Mirounga leonina; assembly: GCF_011800145.1. Taxonomy (NCBI): domain Eukaryota; kingdom Metazoa; phylum Chordata; class Mammalia; order Carnivora; family Phocidae; genus Mirounga; species Mirounga leonina. The sequence goes on from NW_023270447.1 coordinate 10,846,453, forward strand.
GGATCCTGACACATTATGGCATAACTAAAGGAAATGTAAAACTTTACTGCTAGTATCTGGTATCATGTTTCTTTCTCACAAAGTCAAGTGGTGCTTTCCTTATTTTCTCTGACTTTAATCAAGCAAAGCAAGATATATTACTTTTGTAGAGCAAAAAGAAAACAAAACCAATCCTCAATTTCCTGGAAGTATGACTCACCATAAACATATTGTAACACTATTATACTAATTAAGCCATTTTGACTTAATTTGCAGTGACTTCAGATTTTACTTATATGCTACGGATCAATTTTAAAGACATATTTAATATCTGTATAATCACAGAAATGAAGACATATTGGTTAGATTGGTCCTAAATAGAAATTAAACACACTTTTTAAACATATTCAACAAAAATATGATGAGATCAAGTTTTACTCTTAAAAAACAAAACTAGAGCTTAAGATTGTATTATCTTGTGGTAAATTTTTTTTTTAATATTTATTTTTAAGTAATCTCTACACCCAACGTGGGGCTCAAACTTACAACCTGAAGATCAAGAATTGCATGCTCCACCAAATGAGCCGGCCAGGATCCCCACTTTGTGGTAGATTTTGAAAAGATTAAGCAACATGATACCACATCCCCCTCCATTCTTAGGAGGAAAAGATGTAACCATTAAATCAAGTTAAGCCATCATTACATTAAGTGCTTATCCCCATGAACATTTTTAATGGGTTACATGGTTCAAATGACTACAAACTGAACTCACTAACACTGTAAAATAAAATCAAAAATAAAAAACCACCATCAACACAAACATCAAACTGTCATCAACATCTAGGATGGAGACTAAACTTGATATGATCTTTAATTAGTCAATTTACATAGCTAAATGAAATATTACCTACCACCCCTTATTTTATAAAAAGACTCCCTAAGAAGGGAAAGTATTTCATGTGGTAGAATTCATAATTGTTTCTATACATTATTGATAAAGTAGACCCATTATTTAGAATAAGCTACTACATCTGGCCCTCAGAGACAAAACCATTTCAGGGATCTCGATATACCCTGACTGCAATTGTCAAATGTTACTTTGACACTTCTAAGTCAAAATAATGCTAAAAGACAACTTGAGCTTTTAAATAATAGAAAAACTTAATTCATAAATACCTGTCAGAATACTACCTGGAAAAATCTATTCTTCTTTACTTAAACTTCAAACTTTGGTAGCTGTAAATGAGTTACAGTTCAACTATTAGTGAATTTCTGCAGATGCTATGTATTGGGAAGCAGGTCTTCAAACTGTATCAAGATGAACTGGATATATAATCTAAAAAACTGCTTACTGGGGCTCCTGGGTGCCTCAGTCCATTAAGCGTCTGCCATCAGCTCAGGTCATGATCCCAGGGTCCTGGGATCAAGTCCCACATCAGGCTCCCTGCTCAGTGGGAGGCCTGCTTCTCTCCTCCCACTCCCCCTGCTTGTGTTCCCTCTCTTGCACTGTGTCTCTCTCTGTCAAATAAATAAATAAAATCTTAAAAAAAAAAAAAAAAAACTGCTGGGCGCCTGGGTGGCTCAGTCGTTAAGCGTCTGCCTTCGGCTCAGGTCATGATCCCAGGGTCCTGGGATCGAGTCCCACATCGGGCTCCCTGCTCGGCAGGAAGCCTGCTTCTCCCTCTCACACTCCCCCTGCATGTGTTCCTGCTCTCACTATCTCTCTGTCAAATAAATAAATAAAATCTTTAAAAAAACAAAAACAAAAAAAACCCTGCTTACTAATTTATCCCCAAGCATATAACTAAAGCAAATGTTGAACCATACCATGGAGGTAAGGAGGTAAGTCATTCATGGTACTGTCTGACACAAATTTACCAAAGATAGTAATATACATCCTGATGTTTCTAGGCATGGGCTAGTGACTTCAAAGAACACTGGCTTTTTGAAGGCACCGTGGCCCTCCTCATGGTTTATATGCTAACAACTAGGGGCTAACTATCTGTTTAGCAGCTCTCTGGGGACTAGCAGTTATCCTGTAACTGCCTCAGGCATCTTTGTAGGTGAAGGATGCAAAGGATCAGAGCTTGGGTCCAGACTTGAAATGGTTGCTGACTCCTATTTATGTACTTAAACTCAGAGATACAAGGAATAAAAATCTGGTGCTCTGCTTCTCCGGGTATATTTCATTTTGCAAATACCAATTTTACTTTTTTCAGGTACTTCCAACAAAGCAATTCACACATGCTGTGCTTTCTATCAGATCTTTAAAGTCATTTTACCAATTTATTTGTGAAAAAACTGGACATTTTTCACTTTGTTGGAGATGCAGTCCCACAACTGTACTAACAAAACAATAAAGATCATGTAAAAAAAATAAGCAAACTTCAAAAAATCATTTAAAAGTTCTGTTTTTGACAACACAAATAAATACCTCATCTATGTTACCCTTTAGCTCTTAGCCTCTAACAGGAATGTTTATAAACAATCTTTTGTTGTTAGAATTTAACAACAAAACTGGAAGTATTCTAAAATGTTAGAATGCACTTTTAATTCAACCGTCTTAAATGGTCTGCACTGAATGAGACACATCAAAATGCCACACTCATTAAAATTTGTAACCAAAAACTGTATTTCCACATATGGATGCTTCAAAAAACAAATTCACCAATAATGTTACAATTACTTTCATCAGTAAAATGGTATACAGTAAATGATTAAATACATACCTACTGAAATTAATCTGTGGAACTCTTCTTTAGTTATGCATTTTTTCCCCCCAAATAGAACAACTATTCTTAAACTTTGGGGAGGTATGGACTCTTTCGGGAATCTCTTTCAAAAAATGGATAGTCAAAGAAAATTCCTCAGGTTGTACAGACCCAAGTTAAAAACTGATACAGAATCATACACCTTCATGTAATTTCCCTTAACTGTGTACGAATCAAATGGGTAACTTATTAGCCTCACCTTGGCTTCACAGCATATTCAAACACAATTTCAAGAAGAGAAAAACATTTAGTAATTTGTGATTACTCTGGTTCATTTAGAAGGCTTCACTTCTTCAACTGTCAAAAACAGTAACAAATCTGTTCTAAGTTTTTGACAAGTCATTAACAACTCATTATTAGTTTTGGTTATAAATATGAAAATTGGCTAATGAGGCTTACAAAGATGTCATTAGCAGAAAGATGAAGCAAAATAATTTTACTAACAGGGCGCCTGGGTGGCTCAGTCGTTAAGCGTCTGCCTTCGGCTCAGGTCATGATCCCAGGGTCCTGGGATCGAGCCCCGCATCGGGCTCCCTGCTCTGAGGGAAGCCTGCTTCTCCCTCTCCCACTCCCCCCACTTGTGTTCCTGCTCTCGCTGTGTCTCTCTCCGTCAAATAAATAAATAAAATCTTAAAAAATAATAATAATAATAATTTTACTAACATTGTTGAACACCATGAAGAAAACAGAAGGGGATCGGGTCAGTATCATTGGCCAAGAACCCAAAATACTGTTCAGAGATGTGAAATATGACGATACAGCCTCAGACACCTGACTGAATGAATCCACCCATCAGTGGAACTTACACACACACATACACAACAATACCAAATGGTAATTTTATTCCCTTTCTTAAAAAATGTTTATAAGGGTAGTCTGACCAATTACAAGTAGAGAGGCAGAAAAGCAAGTGCCATTTTAAAATTTCTACAACTATAATATACTTTTTCATTTACAGCTAGAGTAGGTTAAAATACAACACTGTAAAAAATTATGCTGACACTTCTAGAAATATAAATATCCCATGTATGTGTGTATAAAATCAATAAAGAATAAACACAATAACAACAAAAAAATTTAGGAATGTGCTAGCACACACTTTTTTTAAAGAACTTTAAATGTGTTTTATCACTTTGAATTCATATTAGGCCCTATAAGATTCAAAGATGCATACACGAAGTTTCTAAAGAGGTGTCCATTGCTTTTAGAATGTAAAGTGCAACATAAGTGTATAAAGATGATAAATAATATTACCCACATGCCCATAGTTCTCAAGAAAAGTTTTCATTTATTCTATGTGCCCCCTTAAAAACTTAGGCTGTAAAAAATATATTTTGCTTCCAAAAACAAGCTATGAATTCACTAAAACTTTAACAAATAAGATTAAAAAAAAAAAACCTCTTCCAAATCTCACAGGATTTGGAATGAAAGCATCATCTGTAAAGTGAATCAAACGAAACTCCAAAGAGGTAACAAAACTGAACTTTACCTCAAGAAAAAGGAAGGTGTGTTTCTTGATTAGAACTCCACTCTTAATCTTTTGCAAAGAATACTGATCTTAAAAATCACTTGCTTTTATAAAATACAATCCTTTGTTGCTTCTATTTTATAGATTTTATATAGAATTTAAAATATCAAGTCCTATGGTTAACAAAGACAACCGGTATTCTTTCATGCTATTTCTGTCCCCACATAGTTCTAACCAACTTCATCAAAAGGGCCTGACTATTCATAACTGAGTTAATCAAGATAATGTCCTAATTAATCAAGTACAACAAAAAGATCTAAAGACCTGAAGTTTCTTTTCTCACATGTCAAAGCTATGACATCAATTTTACAGTTAGCTAAAAGTATATTCTGAAATTGCTGCATATGTCCCAAGCTTTCTAAATTTTATCACATGGATTGGGCCCCTACTCTGAAATGTCAAAAGAAAAAAAAAAAAAGCTGTCACTTTTTTCAAATGGATTCGGCAAATCCTCAGTGGTGGCCTAATTACTGTACATATTTAGCACTATGCAGTTGATCCGGGCTCCAACTATATATATATATATATATATATATATATATATATATATATATGCTGAAATAAATATAAATATGGAATAAGAGAAATCATTTCTGCATACTTCTCAGCAAAGTGAAACACATATTTTACCCTTGCATTCTATTTCAGAACGTGATATCAAAGAATGCAACAAAGACTGGAGAGTGTAGCAACGGAGAAATTTCAGCATAAAAAAGTATAGACGAGTTAAATTTTCAATTAAAAATCCTACGTCCCCTGCTGGTTAACTACAGCACACTGCATAAAGTTTATTGTGATGACAACTGTTTCTAAAAAGCACAATTTTTTCTTGCCCTCTGTCTTCCTTTCAAAGTGTCTTCTAATCCTCAGGCCATGACAATTCTATTTAGCATCTTTTATTTTAAAATAAACAAGGTGAGTTTAAAACAACAGGGTGGTTACTGTTCTCTGGAAGCCAGCGGATTTAAGTCTAGGCCCCTGGAGTCCTCCGTCACCGCTTCTGACTTCGGAAGTGAAGAGGAAAGCCCACCTCCTGACAGTGTTTACCGCACTGGAAGGAGCAAAGAGCACTGACCCAGAACGAGGTGGAAGAAAGCGAAGGCACTAAGGGGCCCCGGCGGGGTCGCCGCGCCGGATGCCACCCGGTCAGCGGCATATGGGAGGCCCGGGATTGCTCCCAGCACCTTCGAAAGGGCCGCGGCGGCGGCGCGGGGCCCGGCGGCGAAGGCGAGGCTGCGAGGCGAGGGGCGCGGCGGGACCCGCGCCGCCCGGGCGACGCGAGGGGCCGGCCGGCAGAGAGCCGGGCGTCATTTCCAGCCCTCCGCGGAGGCGCACGTGCGGATCGAGGCCGCAGGGCCTCCAGGGGCCGCCGGAGGAGAGAGCGGCAGGTGCGGGAGAGGCAAGCGGCTTCCCCAAGAGGACGGGCCCCGGAGGCCGCGGGCCGGGACGAGGGCGGAAAGCCTGGAGCAGAAACAAGAGGGCTCAGGAGGCTGAGACACCGGCACCGCGGCCGGGGTGGGGGGAGGGCGGGGGCACTCAGGGCAGCGGGTGGCGGCGGCGTTGGGGGCAGAGATCGGATGGGGGGGCCCCGAGGGACGCTCCCCGGCGCGGTCCCCCAGCTCACCGTGCCTCCGTCCTTAATGATGATCTTCTTGGCCAGCATGATACTGCGGTTCGCGGCCCGTTTCTTCTTCTTCCCCTGGGTCATTTTACCATCCTCGATTCCTGGCGCTGCTGCAGCCACTCCCGGGGCGGCCGGCCCCAGCGGCGAGTGCCGTCCCGCCACTACTGCCGGGCCGAGCCGCTCGGGGCGCCCGCCGCCATCTTGAGGGCCCGGCCTGCCTCCGGCGGCGCGTCACATCGTGCGATCCGCGGAGGAACCCGCCCCGCCCCGCCCGCCCCGCCCACGTGACACCGCCCCGCCCCCTCGGTCGCTCTGCGTTCGTCCGGCCGCGAGGGAAGCCCAGGGGGAAGCCGCTGCGCTCGCGGCTGGTGTGACGCCGTGCCCGCTTAGTCCTCACAACGGCCCTGGGCGGGAGGGACCCTTATAGTCCTTTCTTCACTAATGAAGAAATGTACGTTTCTAAAAGTTACCTGCTCGTGGAGATACGGCTGATAAATGGTTGCCGCGGAAATCTGACCAGGCCTCCTCAACTATTAGCGCTATCTCCAACGGTGTTCTAATCAAGACGGGACTCGAAGGAACAGTTGAAATCGTTTTCCAGAAATAGTGGGTAAGGATAAACTGATTTTTCAGAAACAGTGTTTTCTCTTCGTGCTCAGTCCCTACTCCTCCGACCCACCTCCGGCTCCGCGGCTCAACTGGAGCATCGTTTCCAGCAGCTCCCTAGTCCCGGGACCTTTTATTTCCTGCCAATAAAAATGTACATAACCTATGTTACACTTTGTAACCAACTACGTGTTTTACTGTATTGCTTAAAAATCAACTTAATGGGGGTAAAATTCTAGAAATGACAGTTGACACAAGTGAAATACGGCTACAAAGTATCACAATGTTAAATCTGATTGTGGTAACTGTACTGTTAGATAAGAGACTATCCCTTTTCTTAATACACTGAAGTCTTAAGGAGTGAAGGGATGTGATGCATGCTACCTGCTCTCAAATAGTTAGGAGATAACATGTTTGTATATGTGAGGAGGGGGTGAGGGTGACAAAAAGGCAAGTTGTTAAAAATAGTGTTTTTGAGTATGGTGATTTTAAGATATGTTTACAAAATCAGTGATATACTTTGGAAGAGATGGGGTCTAATTCTCCCCTTCAGTGTGGGACTGGGCTGAGTGACTCTTTTCTGTCTAATAGGATATAGCAGAACTGACAGCACTGACTTCAGCGGGTAGGTCATAAAAGGCATGGCATCTTTCTGCTAGGTCTCTCTTTTTCATTCATTCTGGGCTCAAGTCTGGGGAAGCCAGCTGCCATTTATGACACTCAAGCAGCCTATAGCCAGCTCTAGGTGTCCAGGAACTGAAGCCTCCTACCAACAGCTAGATGAGTAGTCTTGGAAGCAGATCCTCCAGTACTGGTTAAACCTTTAGCTGACTGCAACCCCTGCCAACATCCTGACTCCAATTTCAGGAAATCCTGAGCTAGGACCACCTAGATTAGCCACTCTGAGTTCCTCGACTCTCAGAAGCTGTAAGATAAAAAGTACTTATTTTAAGCCACAAAGTTTTGGGGTAATTTATAATATAGCTGTAGATAGCTAATACACAGGGTAAAGGGAATGTGTTCTTTGTACTATTGTTGCAACTTTTTTTTTTAAAGTAGGCTCCACACTGGGCTCAAACTCAAGACCCTAAGATCAAGACCTGAACTGAAATCAAGAGTTGGGGCACCTAACCAGCTGAGCCACCCAGGCGCCCCTATTTTTGCAACTTTTATGCAAGTTTGAGATTATTTCAAAATAAAATATTAAAAAATAAGTTTGAATTTTCGGTTCCTTCTATTTCTATATAGAAGTACATTTGACTAGAAATGGAAAACAAAAGCAATTTACCTTGATGGATAGTTCAAGTTACATTTTCCCATCAACAAGTAAACTCATCATTTTATTATTATTATTTTTTTAAATAGGCTCCACATCCAAGGTGGGGCTTGAACTCAAGATCAGGTGTGGCATGCTCTACGGACTGAGCCAGCCAGACACCCATCATCTGTTTAAAAATATTCTATTGCTGAAACATTTAATTGAGCCCCAACCTGAAGCTCCTTAAGAAAGTCATGACAAGATTTCATAACTAAATTCCCAGGAGCTTGTTTTGGATGGACGTAGAGGGCTGGTTAAAATCATTTATTGTGGAGGCGCCTGGGTGGCTCGGTCCGTTAAGCGTCTGCCTTCGGCTCAGGTCATGATCCCGGGGTCCTGAGATCGAGCCCCGCATCAGGCTCTCTGCTCAGCAGGAAGCCTGCTTCTCCCTCTCCCACTCCCCCTGCTTGTGATCCCTCTCTTGCTGTCTCTCTCTCTGTCAAAAATAAATAAAATCTTTAAAAAAAGATCATTTATTGTGTGGTTACTCTGACTTTTCGTAGCCCCTCAGAATGATACTTCATCGAGCTATACCAATTTTACCATCCTAAAGAACTGATTATTATTCATTCAAAAAATATTTTTGAGTACCTGTAAGTGTTTGTCAGTGGTTTACTAGACACTGAGGATACATTCATACATGAAATCATATTTATGTACATGAAGCTTAATTATACTGGGGGACAAAGTTATGAAGCAAACACAAAAGGAAGATAATTGCAGACTGTGGCAAGTGCTGTTGGAAATAATGTAATAAAGAGAAATTTAACACATTGAATGTCCAGAATGTCCCAGGCTTTGTGCTAGAAGAGCTGCAATAGTAAACAAGAGAGATCAGTCCTGTTCTAACAGACCTGTTGTGTATGTATTTGTGGCTTTGTATATGTTTTGGGGTTGTGAAGATTCACAAACTACATTAAGTGGTTAGTATGTCAGTTAGGATTCTTTGGTTACAGTCAACAGAAACTAGCATTGGCCAGCATAAGCAAAAGGTAATGATTTTGAAAGATATTGGGAGTCCCCTGAAATAATGAGAAGGCCAAAAATCAGACTTGAAAACAAGTAAGAACCAAGGTGGAAAGTTCGTAAGAACACTTCATGAGGCACCTTGGAAAGTACAGGGATCACTTAGAGAGAAGAGCAAGTGGCTGAAGCTAAATATTCCTAAAGAAACTAAGATTGTATCACAGAATCCAAGCCTCAAAATTTATTAAAGAAACTGCACTTCACTATATTAACAGAAGAGGGCTTTCTTTAACTATAAAACTGAGTCACCCATATCCTTTCACCCCTCCCTTCCATAGAACCACCTTTTCTTGCTGATCCAGAAAAACCCAGAACATCAGGAACAGAAAAAGCTACCAAAAACCCATACAAGGCTACTATTAAAACAGAAAGCCTTTCAATTAAAAGAAAGTACTACCCTCTAGAAAACAGGAAACAGAGGAACTACATACAACACTCCAATATGAATTAAATATCATTAAATATACAACCACAGATGTGAAAGGATGCAACATATATAAGGTTTAAAACCCAGTAGGAAGATGTGAGAGTTGATCAAACTCAGGCAATATACTGAAAAAATAAAATCATCTAAAAAATGTATACTATATTACAGGGTTCCTAAGACATAATGAAGGTAAGAAACATGGAGGAGAAGCATAAATCAGTTATGAGAACAAGAAAAGAAAGAAAAAGGATCAGAGAGAAGATGACGTGGAAAAATTATCTGGGCCTCCAGACAAAAGCCAACAATAAAATTAACATTTCCCAAGGGGAAAAGTATCAAGTGGTGCCAGAATGACAATAAAACCAAGCAACACAACAGTGGAGCAACATTCTCCAAAAAATTCAAGAAAGTTTGAGTCAAGGATTTTATATCTAGTCAAGCTGTACTTAAAGTATCTAGATTCTAGGGGCACCTGTGTGGCTCAGTCCATTAAGCATCTGCCTTCGACTCAGGTCGTTATCTCGGGGTCCTAGGATCAGGCTCCCTGCTTCACTCTCACTCTGCCCCAACCCCCAACTTGTGTTCCCTTTCTCCCTCTCTGTCAAAAAAAAAAAAAAAAACTTTAAAAAAAAGTGTCTAGATTCTAGAAGGAATTTTCAATATTGCCAGAACTTGAGGAACAGTGTGCTTAGAAGCTTTCCTTGTATACTTTACTGGAAGAGCCCTATCCAGCCATTAGTTGATTGGGAAGGATTCAGCTAAAGTACTAGTGGAGGGTATTAAGTATATTTAAAATATATTTAATTTATAACAAAATCAGGCACTACAGTGAGAAAATAGTGTGTAAATGTTATATATGCTCTAATCAAACAGAAGTAAGGGAACTAAAAAATATTAAGATTAGAGGAAGGAGTAGAATAAGTTCATTGGTTGTCACAAGGCAATTAGATGGGAATCAACATTTAAATATGACAAGCTAAATAGAAGCCTAGACAAGCAAAAACGGGGGCTCTAAGGGCATTACATAAAATGTTAACAGTATATATGTAACTACTAGAACATACAAAGCTTTCTAAACATAAGAAAATTTAAAAGCAGAGGACACACTCCAAAGGGAAAAGAAACAATAAATATAGCAATATACATGATTGTTTATTTTTCAAAAAGAAACACAGGAAATACAAACTAGAAGCTATTGAAAATACTACCTTTGGGGGTGGTTAAGAATGGGGTGGAAGGATAGCCATGACAGCTAAGACTTCTCTGAGTATACTTTTTATATAGCTTTAACTTTGAACCATGTAAATCCTTTACATATTCAAAAACAATAAAAATCTTTATGTAAATTTTAAAATTGAATACAAAAACAAACCTAGTTATGTAACATTACTAACATAGCCATGTAGAGAAAAGAGTGATTTCCATTAACTTTTGAACACTACTCTGATTATACACCCTTAGTGGGCTATTACTCTAAGGACAAAAAGAACAGCAAAGAAAACTTAAATTTTACTAAGTTTGCTTACCATTAGTAATATTGGTATTGTCTACTGAAAAATATACTACATAATAAAACATATAAACAAGTATATTGCTACTCAGAACAAGTATTTTCACTGTAAAAGAGAGGCAAATATAAAATTAAAAAAAAAAAACCACCTTGTAATGCTAAATGTTAAGTATCAGTTTAAATTCATGAACTTTTAAAAAATTTACTTCTTAGCTCTATCCACTGAAATGGTCTAAAAGCAAAAAAAGTCCAGATTCCATTCCCCCTAAAAAGAATAGGGCTACTTGGAGAAATAGTTGATATTCCAGGTTTGGGACAGGACAAGTACAGGTAGGCCTGGGACATCTTGTGACTGAAGCAAGGAAAAACTCACAGACTAATGTGGCCATGTCTAAAAGACACAGGAGTTGGCCTGCAGTGATTTCCACTGGCTGTTGGCTCACAACATCAAAAAGAACGGTGACTGTAATTGACGTTGATACATTGAATAATTTGAAGACCTAGTGATATTTGAAAAAAGAGGGGGCATTGGGAAAAGGGAAATGGTCTTATTTATTATTTTATTTATTTATTTATTTATTTATTTGGGGGGGGCATTGGGAAAAGGGAAATGTCTTTTATTTTATTTATTTTTAAAGATTTTATTTATTTATTTGACAGAGAGACACAGTGAGAGAGGGAACACAAGCAGAGGGAGTGGGAGAGGGAGAAGCAGGCTTCCTGCTGAGCAGAGAGCCCAATACGGGGCTCAATCCCAGGACCCTGGGATCATGACCTGAGCCAAAGGCAGATGCTTAACGACTGAGCCACCCAGGCACCCCTGAAAATTTAAAAATTTTAAATCACCATTTTGCACCTCAGTGTAGTGTAATAAATGATTCAGCTAAGAATCATCAATTGATGCTAGTTATTGAAGGCTGTTAGGAAAAGAATATTCCCATGGTACCAAAACATTGCCTTAGAGATTACTAATTACTAAGCAGAAAAAAAAAATGACCTTTACAATGGGAAGATCTCATAGTCAACACCTTGACCAAATGATTATCGTCTTCAATAGTAAGATAACCTAGAATTATGTGTCTTCAGTGTGGTAAAATATAAAATCTACAGGATTGGGGCGCCTGGGTGGCTCAGTCGTTAAGCATCTGCCTTCGGCTCGGGTCACAATCCCAGGGTCCTGGGATCGAGTCCCACGTCGGGCTCCTTGCTGGGCAGGAAGCCTGCTTCTCCCTCTCCCACTCACTCTGCTTGTGTTCCCTCTCTCGCTGTGTCTCTCTCTGTCAAAAAATAAATTAAAAATCTTTAAAAAAAAAAAAAATCTACAGGATCACCTATGAAATATTCTTTACAAAAACATTTAAGCTGAAGCTAATCAAACCTACAGACTCCACTTCCAGTTCAATGGAAATACAAAGAATAAAGGGAACAAGTCAAAGGATACAGACAGATCAAGGATAGGAGCAAAGTGATTTAGAGTCTTTAAAAAGTCACATCATGGGGGGAAAAAAACCAAGGGGATGCAGGGAAGGATCTTCTAAACTAGTAAGACAATCAAATACAAAGTATGAACCTCAACTGCATCCTGGTTCAAAAACAAAAAAAAAAAATGTAAAGTCATTTTTAAGACAATTGGAAATATCTGAATATGAACTTAGATTATAACAATCAAGATAATTTAAATTTCCTTAAGTATGATAATGGTATTGAGTTAAAGAGGAAAATGTCCTTATTTTTAGGATATGCATGCTGAAGTATTTAGGAATCAAGTGTCCTGATGAAGCTAGTATGGCAAAATGTGCTGTTGTATTTAGGTGAAGAGTAAATGAGTACACCATTCTTTCAACTTTTATGTACGTTTAAATTTTTTCAAAATGAAAAGCTGAAGAAATTTAAACTGAAAAAAGAGTCTTTAGCAATGATTACTTTGTGAATGCATGGAGATAACCCATGAATTTTTCAAACCTAATCTGGCAAAATCTGTCATAGCATGACTGAAGCCATTAAAATGACAATAATATTATAAAAATAAAATATTCAAAACAAAAACAAACCTGCCCTATAAAGTAAATGGAGACAAATAACATTAAGTAAGGGAATTTTGGAGCATTATGCACATAATATCAAAGTGAACTTCAGAAATTCATCATAGCAATATTTTCAAAGTCATAAATTGAAACATGGACTCATCTCCTGTCATGATTTTCTGTAACTCTCTATCACCCAACAAATATAACTCTACTTTGGCTATAATATTTAGAAAACCTACTGAAGGAGCTTGCATGTATTAGAAAAAGCCCTTAGTATCACAATTTTTAATTGCTGTATTTACTACCCATGCAGAATAGTACATAATAAAACTTTAGCCTAAAGGAGAAAATGTAAACCCTCAATTATTAGAATTCATGTTTTTGTACATGCAGTGTCTTTTAAGAGAACAAACACATAAAAACAAGCACATTCACAGATTTTGTTAAAAATACAGAAGTCTAATTTAGCAAATTTAAACCCCTTAAATACTTTACATTTCAAGCACATTTTAACAAGAGTGTATTTTCAGATGATTTCTCCCAAACACTATAACAATGTCCATTGTTCTTTTAAATCTTCAGTGAGGTCTACTTAAAAAAGGATGAAAGTGTATTTCTCTGATAAACTATTTCCAAAGGAATATGTTATTTGTTTTAAAGAAGTTATTTTTATATATTAGAAATCCTAAACGAATAAATGTAAATGAACTCATAAATGAAAAATTGGTTAGATCCAATGGAGGGCTGATGCTTAACCCTAGCAAAGGATTACTGGAAATGTGGACCTACCAATTAACAGTGAAGCCCTACTGTCAGCTAAAGGAACAACCGGTATCAATCAGTTTTGTTCTGTTAACTTTTTCTTATAATAGTGATGATTAATGGTAATTTAAAATTAGCTTAAAATTGACTTGGTGCTGAAGTGGCTGAACTGCCAGGGGGCCTGAGTGTGCCTGAAGGACCCAAGATTGTCTAAAGGCACAGGGAAAATGGTGGAAAATTCACCATCACCACTGCCAGAAAGACTGATTTATGGCTTGTTCTTTACTTAAGCTCTCATTTTGGCTTCATAGTATATATCTTGTGGGCTTTTATTCCTGAATCTTCACTAAATTCCTTAGGCTTAACCTATTGGTCTCAAAAATATTGGGTGGTTGCATTGCCCACCTACCTTGTCATTACTATAGTAACTGGTTATGTACCCTTATTTGGAATAAACATGATGAGTACCTCTTCATTCAACTCCATCCATACAATCATAGATAACTATGCTAAAGATCAAGAGCAGAAGACATACTAAGAAAAGGCCATACCAGCATTAAGAGATACTCCTATTAGTGAAGTAAACCAAATGTTCTTTCTTACAGCCACAGAACTTTATGCTGAAAACTGAATTCTATATAGACTAAAACCAAGCATTTACTATGTTTTTGACGTTAATAATTTTGACCATTAACTATTTTGACTCTCTTATTTATACCCAGTATTGAAATGTCAGAAAAAGCAAGTTGAACTTCTTTTAAATTCCATTAATATATAAATGTTCTCAAATATTAGTTATTAATGGACAGAATAAATAAAATACTATATTACCATGTAACAGACTTTTAAAAAAATAAGTATCAGTTAAAGCAAGAAGTCCCTCCAGAGAGACATTCGTGTTGTAATTTTCAAATGGCAAAATATAAAATAAGAAAGAAATAAGCTCAAATTGTATATGAACATACAGTATAATTTATCGTTCTTAAAAAATAGTTCAGCATTTATAAAGTCATTTAACATCAGAACTGAAAACTAAATGATGCTACTTAGCACTGCATCTGATTATAAACGTTTTTCTACCCTCAAGTCGTATGTTCAGAATCATTTGACAACACTTCTGAAATTAAAATCATAAAGTGTAAAAGTCATTGCTTGTGTCATCCTCATCAATTCAGAAGAATGTGTATAGACACAAATGGTCACTATGTAATAAGGAATTTGGCTTTACCCAAAGAAAGTTCTGGCCTACATCTTTAGGACCTCATACCTGATAATTTATGCTAACAAGCTGACTCAGGATGAACCCCTGTAACTTGATGTCAGCCAGTTTTCCAGGGAGGGGCAGGGCTGGAGAGTTCAACCCTGTGGGCAAAGAATCAATCATGCCAAGTAATAAAGCTTCAATAAAAAGTTGGACACCAAAGCATGAGTGAGCTTTCCTGATTGGCAATATTGTGTGTATACTGTGGCCAGGAATAAATAACACTGTCCAGGACCCCACAGGGAGTAGACAACTGGAAAGGACAACTGGAATATGAACCCCTCCTAGATTCTACCCTAGATGCCTCTCTTTCAGCTGGTTCAAATTTGCATTCTTTCTTGGTAATAAATGTGATTGTGAGCGTAATAGCTTTCAGTAAGTTCTGTCTTTCTAGTGAATTATTGAACCTGAAGGTAAATTTGGGAAACTCATGAACTTGTAGTCACCAAGACACTCTCTACAATAGTAGAATTTCATATCTTTGGCATTTGAAGGCAAGTTATTTCCTCTTTGCTATTTTCTTTTCTGGAACATGTATGTAATAATCAATCCTGCTTTGAAGGAATTCAAAACTTTTAAGAACCGTAAGAAAGACCATTTACTAACGCTGGTCACTATCTGACTCTGTTGAATGGCAGTAATTATAAGATTTGAATTATGAGGTATATTTGCATAGCACTGAGATTCAAGGATTGTGATATACTTCCAACAAAAGAAGTATTCCAATTCTGAAAAGATGTATAGATTTTCAGTTAATTCTTTTCCAAGAAGAAACCTAAGTATCCATTTTTAAAATGCTGATATTCTTAAATAAATTAAATGCTGATACTCTTTAGTGATCTTTTAAAACAAAGCACTTTGTACAACGTTATTTCACTAACAGAGGTGGAAATGAAATCCTTTATATTGCTTATCATTTGATCTCTATGCACTGAATTGATAGTCACAATAGAAGCAATTATATTCAATGATTTATGAAGAAAATATATACCAATTACTGTAATTACTTAACCTTGAGGCTAGCAAAGAGATAATTTATTTAAAACAAGAACAAAAAAATTAGGCTATTACCACACAGATAGAGAGGTTCTAACTAGTTTAAGTAAAACCCAGTCTTCCATGCTAGAGCATAGGCTAGAAAAAAGGAAGGAAGATCACACATGATAAAGGTAACTAGAGAGAAATGGAAAGGATAGGAGTCATTTCTGATATATGGTAAGGAGTCTCAATCAGTTAAGTCAAACACAGGTGAAAAGGGAAACAAGGAAATATAGGAAGAAATTTATATGGTTAATTATGGAAATCTTTTTCATTAATCTACTGAATAGATAATAACTGGAGACCAAAAAATGACAAAGAGAAATTGATCCATTAAAAAGCCATTTAACAAAAGATGAATTTATACATTCCTCTAAATTATGTCCATAAAAAATTTAAATATACAAATCACATTCCCAAACTCAAAGGAATCTTTCTAAACAAATGAAATACATAGACATATAAACAAATTCAGAATTCAAATCATTAAAAAAATATTTTAAAAATCACAGTAAATTATATCTCACAATAAGAAATAAAACAACCAAATGACAGCTATATACACATTTGTTAAAGTTTCAAAAGCTCAATGATGGAGCAATGGTGCATAATTTATTTAAATAAGTACTGTTTACTAATGTTTATATAATATACCTATTTTAATATTCTGTTAGATAATGGATTTAAAGAGCAAATGTTGAAACATCCAAAAAATTGAATTATAGTTATTCATAAAACGTCAATTTCCCCATGTGTCCAAAGTAGTGAATTACAGTAATATCCTCCAGAAAAGTCAGGTATTTGGTAAAGCAAGGCACATAGGACCAGATTTTGATAAAGGTGCTTTTTCTTTGGTCCTGTAATTACTTTAAATATGCTACATATCTGGGAGATTCTTAAGATGACTTTCAATATAGCATAAATAATTTATAAACCTTTTCTTATGTAAAGCATACATCCACATGTATTTAAATATTATAACAATGAAAGTGTAAATAAAATAAGTGATGCTAAACCCTATTTTTAAAAACAAAACTCAGTTGAATGACTATACAATGACATTTTAAAAGTCCAATAATTTGATATGTAGGAAAAGTGTATCAATTCTTAAGAATAATCAATATTACACTAAGTCTACTGGATACAAAGTCAATTAGTTTCTTTTCTGTCTCCTTAGAATCTAGTTTTAATATCAAACTACCTTTCCTTCTATGAAATTGTGACATTCAGTATAAATTGATGTAAACATTTAAGTTTTGCATCTCTAAACTACAGTTTCCACCATAAAAGTAGCCTACAACTTCCCTAAAAACACTTACTAAAGAACTGGTGATATTACTGTGTTGAAACATCTACATATTGAATTTCAAACTTTTCTTCCCAAATACCATATTCTTATTTTTTAATATAACTATCAACTGGCACTTTTCTCCCATGAATTAGCGCATTTTTATAATGAACAAAGTAGTTGAGAGATAACAAGTAAACTTTAAAAAGTAAGAATTTAAATAATCAAGGAGTCATTATATAAGATTGATACAATAAGGCTTTTGGAGGTCATCAAAACACACACCACACCGACATATGAAAATGGCATTATCTGTATAAATGACATGATCTAGGATACAGGCCCCCCTTCTCAAATACGATTCTTTCTCTATGAATTAAAAATTATAAGCTACACAACCCAATCTCTAATAACATCTTTAAGCCTACTAGAAAAGCAAAATATAAAGTAAGCTTGTCTAATAAAAGTTTGGTTTGAAAATATGCTTTAGACTACTTCGTCCTTTCTCACAACTCTTGATTATATTTTTATAAACTTTATTGAGAATCTTAAAATTGTGTTATTTTGGACACCGGAAAATATATTATGGTAACTAACATGTCTGATATCCAATATTTGCCTTCATCATTTTTTGAAGGGACACTCAGCCCGAATTAACAATTAGTTGTAAATGTACACTGATTTAATATATACGAGTACCTAACTAGTACTTCCATGTGAGCTGAACATAAATCTTTATATGTACTCTTGAATTCTTTGCATTTGCAGGCCTTAGATTTCACTCAGCAGTAGATAATAAGATGTCTGAATGCGGTTACAATCTAAAAACATCACGCTCAGAATGTGGTAAAGTTATTAAACAAATACTCTAAAAGATGGTCACTGAAAATCATAGGTCAGGCTTCCAGAAAGTTTAGTTAGTTCCAATTTGGAATCACCAGCAAACTGATTTAAGATATTTTGTAATTTTAATCACTTTTAAACTCAGAATGGAACAAATTAGGCCTGTGTCCTGTAGAGACGTGGTTTGCATAAGCAAAGTAACACAGCCAGTCCTAATAAGCCAAAAGTAACCAAAAGTTTGTAACACAGAATTTTTGAGCCAAATTCTATTTAACAAAATCCATTATAACTCTTTAAAAATATTTATTTTTTTTAGTTTTTATACTATTAGAATGGGAGACTTTTAAAAATATATAAAGCATGAATGAAAAAATAAAGTAAAATACTTCTTATCCATAATAGGTAATTCTATCTATAGTCAATAATTAAATTAAATCCATACTCCAATTTTAGAAAGTATTCTTGCCCAACAATTCACTTTACCATTTTTGCTATATTTTCTCTCCCCCTTGAGCCAACTTATTAAATAACTCATGTAATTTACAACCTCAGCTCCAGTGCTAATCGAAATGGAAAAGAAACCACTATCTTAAATCTAAGTGGTGGCTCCTTCCCAGCAGCTTTTACAGGGCCACAGAAAGGGAGCTCAGAATTCGCTACCTCTCCCAGACATGTGACCAGAGTATTCCTGGGATGGTGGGTTTATGAGAGGCCAAAAAGTTCTGAGCAGCCTTGAGTTTATAGCTATAGTGCCATTTAAAATAATATAATATCATGGCAATCTGGAATGCCTCTAAGAAAGGTCATTTTGGCCTCAATTCGTTGACATCTATACTATTATTATTTTGGTTGTTGTTTTTAACAGTTGTAGATTAAAGGAAGTTTTTACAGATCAATGACCAAAATGTTCATTTAAAAACATTTTAGTTGCATACAGAATATGCTTTGATAGTTCAAAATTCTCCAAGTGGAGATATTAGACAATAATAATTATTTTAAATTATTAAATGAGTATTTAATCCTTTTAAATTCATTTTGAAATTTTAATGGAAATTACCACATACAGAAGTTTAATTTAAAGACATATTAAGGATTTATCTGATTTACAGAAAAGAAATACAATTAGAAGATTAAGGACAAAACTCCATTAGTGCAACAGTCTCTGGCTACTATCTAGCCCAGGAGCAACTGGATTGCTTTCAGCAGTTTCAAAGCACTGAAAGGTCTTAAAATGTAGAGGGAGAAATAGATGTGTGTATTTCCCTACACTAAATTTAAATATGAATTTTATTCTCTCACAAATTAGACCCAGGACATAACTTTATCAATTTTTATGTAGTTGAACAAATGACATTTAGCAATCCTTTCTTTAGTTATCTTTTTTATAAATATAAAAATCTCAGATACATGAAAATGTTTTTCAAATCATACTTCTATTTCTTCACAGCTTTATAGGCAATTATAATTATAATTTTCAAACTTTGAATATTCCATGTGATTTGATATTTCTGTACAGAAAAAGATAAAAAACATTTAATAAGATTAAATAGATAATTTGCAAAAATTGGTATCTGACATTTGTTGTGTGCTCTTGCAAAGAGTGCATAGGACATTTCTGCAGCAATCAAAAGGTCAAATCTTTTTAAACCCAGATTTCAAGTTTTCTCCAATAATTAATCTAATCCCTGGAAATACTTCCAAGCTTTGATTTCTAGATGTAATTGGTATTTTGTTAACATATACACATATTTTTTATCCTTAAACTTTTATATTTTCAAACCATTTGAACAATATGATGAGATTCAGCATGATGATATCTTCTTAGAATCTGTAGAAGTCCTCTATGCAAGATTAATGTTGAGATTCCTAGTGCACCATCGTGAAAAACAAGTTAAAGATAGTATACGACTATGCTTTAGTAGGATTGCCTGTAGGTTTGGGATCATAACCATATAGGAAAGTAGCTGTAATTACAAGGATGGCTCCAAGGAAAAAGACACTAAATAGATGAAGAAAAAATGAAAAAGAGACAATCAGATTAAAAGCAAAACAACTTCTATTTCTTCTCTTATAAAAACAATTATAACTTGGGAAAAAATGTTCCAGTAATATGGCTAACAAATACTACATTCTAGGTATTCAAGCCAAGTGTTTTACATGCATCTCATTTCGTTCTTATAACCACCATATGAAGAAGTACTAGTATTATCCTCATTTTTTTATATACGAGGAAACTGAGGGCTAGAGAGTTTAAGTAACTTGCTTAAAGTCCCACAACTTTAAGTGGAAGACAAGATTCAAATCTAGGTATGTTTGACTCTAGAGCCCGTACTTTTATCCACTGCACTGTATTGTCTCCCAAAGCAAAGATGTTTTAAATGTATTTCCCCTTAATACGTCTTTTGCCTGCAATACACTGAATAATAAAAGATCTCAACTTAAGGGGCGCCTGGGTAGCTAAGTCGTTAAGTGTCTACCTTTGGCTCAGGTCATGATTCCAGGGTCCTGGGATCAAGCCCCGCGTCAGGCTCCCTGCATGGCAGGAAGCCTGCTTCTCCCTCTCGCACTCCCCCTGCTTGTGTTCCCTCTCTCACTTTGTCTCTCTCTGTCAAATAAATAAAATCTTAAAAAAAAAAGATCTCAACTTTAAATATTTGAAAATATAAATGGAAAATGGCATTCTTTTGAGACCAAAGTAGTTTAGTTTTTTGTTTGTTTTTTTAGTAAAAGTTCAGTTTAAAATCCAAGGTAGTAATAAGCAAAACTCGGGACCAATTTCATAGGATGCTTTACAAAATGAAATTTGATTAAATGCAGGTAGACTTGGTTTAGTCTTTATTTTATCTATCCAGAGATATAATATACCTTATTATAAACTGGAAACGAATTTAAACTGGTACTGGAACTTAAAGCGGAGATAAAGTGAATACCAATCTTAACTTTTAAGATGTATATTCTTCAAAGTACTATTACAGGGACATGAGTTAGTCTTGGTTTTAAAGTTTCTATTAACAGTTCAAAGTCACTCCCATGAGCTTTACAACAATAAACATTTGTTCTATAAAGGAAAAAGATCACAACCCTTACTATGACATAAAGGGCCCTTCCTAATGTGGTCCCTCTGACCTCATCTCCCATATTCCACCCACCTGATCTATAATTCAGCCACTCCATTCAGTGAACACAGTGTACCTTTCAGGACAGTGTCCTTGTGGATGCTACTCCCTCTGCTTGCAATGTCCTTTCTCCCAAGAAAACTGATTATTCATAATTCAGGTCTAATGTCTCCAAGACTCATTCCCCTAGGCAGAGGTACTCCATGATAACATTTATTAAACCATATTAAATGACGCATTATTGACACATCTGCACCCCTGCTTAACCATGTGCTCCTCATTCATCATTATACCCCAAGTGCCTAGGATATAGAGGGAGCTCAATTAATTATCTGCTGTGATAAATATCTAGTGTTGGTTTGATGTAAATGGGCAACTTTTCAAAAGCCTTGGATGCAGGTACACATGTAAGTTTATGATAACATAAAACTTCCTACAATACCTCTTGAAGAAAATTACCACCATAGGAATATTTCATAATTATTTAGGGATAAGCTTCTGACTGAAAACTTTCTTTGTCAGGCATTCTGACCTTTGCCTAGCTTTCCGGACCTCTGGAATTACATAGAATCACGAGCTCAAATGAAAAGTTGTCTGATCCAATTTTCTACCCACTGCAGGAATCCATTCTATGAAATTTCTTTCTTTCTTTCTTTCTTTTTTTATTAAGATTTTACTTATTTATTTGATGGAGAGAGACACAGCAAGAGAGGGAACACAAGCAGAGGGAGTGGGAGAGGGAGAAGCACGCTTCCCGCTGAGCAGGGATCCCAATGCAGGGCTTGATCCCAGAACCCTGGGATCATGACCTCAGCTGAAGGCAGACACTTACTGACTGAGCCACCCAGGCACCCCAATTCTATGAAATTTCTAACAGGATCTACTAGAATACCTAATAATGTCAGGAAACCGCTACTTGTTAAGACAGCTATTTTTAGATGGTTCTGAGAGAAAAAATTTTCTCGGGAAAAAACTATCAGAATACAATGACTGTTTCAAGGATTTGAGCACCTGATTTCCAACTGAATTGTATATATACTTCACTGATGCACTGGTCATAAAATTCTCATTTATTCACATGTCTACCTCTCTAATCACTGTGACCTCCTTGAGGAGAGGAAATCCTATCTCATTCATACATTCCTGTTTGTCCAGGATCTGGTAGAGTGAAAGGAAGACACATAGTAAATTTTTGATAGAAGAATAAACAAGCCTAAATATAAGGATGGTTAATACTAATAAGCAAAATAATCAACACAAGAAAAATAAGTTAGGAAAGGGAATAGTGGTGATATGATACCAATAGAGATGTTTAGCAGTCAGCTGAAAATAGGGATCTAGAGTGGAAGTGAAGTTGGGACTTATCTTCTCAGAAAAGACAAACAAGACATGGCAGTGGTCCCGCATCGGGCTCCCTGCTCCACGGGGAGCCTGCTTCTCCCTCTGCTTCTGTCTCTCTCTCTATCTCTCATGAATAAATAAATAAAATCTTTAAAAAAAAAAAAAAGACATGGCAGTGAATGAGATGAATGAAAGAGTAAGGATTGATAGGGTACTCAAGGAGCAGTCAGAAAGGCAAGTACAGGGGAACCACTTCTGAGAAAACAACAAACAAAATAAAACTAAAAACAGTTTTAGGAAGTGAAATGGGGATAACAAAGGAAAACACATTAATACATTTGGAAGAGAGGTCATTGGATTTATTGCTTAAGAGATGTTCTTCACAAAAATAAGAATACATAAAGATAGAGGGTCTAGTTATACTGTAAGAAAAATAATCCATCTCCTTCATCTGACTCAGTGTCAAAACATTCATTCATTCATTCAATAATAACTTTGTCTTTTCTCTTTTTATCTTCATCCCAACATACCTTACATAGTCCCTCAGAAACATGGATTTACATGCAGGTATATATCTTATTGACAAACTACTTCTCTTTTGTCCCTCTACTGATTTACTTTTTCATTTACTTGTTCATTGTTTATTCCCTGCATGATTCAAAGATTTAAAGTTAACACCCTGAGTCAGCCTTATATGAGATGTTTTTTTTTTAAAGGTATGCCTTTTTCAATGTATCCTAAAAATCTACAGTTCCAAAATATCTAAAATAATTTAAAGTTCCAAACATACTCAAATAATACATCAGCACATAATTTCCCCATTTAATGAATAGAGGCTAAAGCATCATTAAGATATAGATCCTAGTTGTTACGCTAGTCTCACTAGCTAAGTAATTCATTCCCATACCAAACTAGAAAAGGAAATACTTTAAAATTCATGCCCCAGAGAAATTATACATTTCAACATGCCTGCCCCAGACCTATTATCCAGGTTGCTAGAAGAATGAAACCATAAATGTTCAATATAGAAATATAAAGAGCATATTATGTTTTTCTGCTGCCACATTCCATCCATAATCTTATCTCATTCTCAATAACACAAATGAATTTTACTAGCTGTATTAAAATTTTAAGATCTTGAACATTCATTCAAACACACAGAGTACCTATTACAGGCCAAGCTCTGGCCTTGCTGACTTATAAAATGGTAATAAATCTGAAGAAAGGAGGAAAGACTGTTAGAATGGAGGGGGGGTGTTCTTTTATTTAGGGAGGTCTCCTGATAAAGTAAATTAGAGCCAAGACTTGAGGATGTGAGGGGGTTTGTCATGTGGAATACATAAGGGATGAGTATTTCAAGATGACTGAAGGGCAAGTCAAAGCCTATGGCAAAGAGGTTATTGTAGATTAAAAAAAAAGAAAAAAATGAAGGAAGGAAGGAAGGAAGGAGAGGAAGGAAAGAAGGAGTGAACAAGAGGAAAGTAGTATCAGATGAGGACAGAAAGGTAGCTGAGGGCCTATCAAATAGGCCATTAATAAGGACAACTTTTAGGTGACATGGAAAGCAAAAGGTTTCTGAGCAGAGTGGTGATACCTAATTTACACTGAAAATAGTCAGTCTGTTTGCTGAATGGAGAACATTACAGGGGTACAGAGCAAGAGAAGAAGCAAGGAGATATACCAAGAGACTATTTCCTTAATGATAAATGAGTATGCCTTGTACCAGGGTGGTAGCAATGGAAGTTGTAACAAATGGTTGACTCTGGAAATATTAAAAAGGAAGAGGCGACAGGCTTTATTTCTACATTAGAATGATGTGTGAGAGAAGGGTAAAGAGAAGTTGATGACCTTACTTCTTACTTCACTCAAAAGATAAAGAACTTCCATATATTTTAACTTTCTAAGTCTGTCTACATACGTATCTATAGACCTTCTCTTAGGTTACTGTGGATAAACTGTTCTGTTTAAGTCAAGGAGAATTTTGGCCTAAGCAACTGGAAGAATGGAGGTGCTGCCATTTACTAAATCGGGAAACTCTTATAAGGATAGGGAATGAATTATGTAGTAGACAGTCAAGTGAAAATATCAAATAGGCAATTAAATATACAAGCCTGGAATTCAAATTAAAATGTGAAAGTTGAAAGAAAGAAAGAGAGAGAGAGAGAAAGAAAGAAAGAAAGAAAGAAAGAAAGAGAAGGTTATCAGCATATAGATGGTATTTAAAGCCTTGAGAATACAGATCACCCAAGGGAGTGAGTGTAAATAAGAGGTTCAAGGACAGATCCATTGGAGACTCCAAAGTTTAGAGGTTGAGAAGATGAGGAGGGGAGTGAAGTTAGAGGAAAACCAAGACTAGTAACCCGGAATCCATTAAAGTATAATCTCATTACTCTGGGATCATAAATTAATAATTACAAAAAAGTAATAGGACCTTCAATACTAGCTGTAATGGGTATTAATCACACTTCATTCTTCCTGACTCTGTCTCCTCCCTTGGCATCCATGACACCGCATATCCAGGGTCTCCTGCCTCACCCATCATTCCTTTTGCAATTCTCTTCCCAACCACTCTTCTTCCTGCCACCACCTAAACGAGTTTTCTCATGCATCACATTCTCTACATAAACTATCCTCTTTAAGAATGTCATCTACTCTCCTGGCTTTACCTGTATCAATTCCACAGGTAAAAATGCCATTATATGACTTATTTTATGACTTTATATGACTTATGAACTTTTTTATATGACATTTTACTTTGGGAAAAAAAGTTTGGAAAAAATTTTCCAATCTACTGGGAAAATTCTGGCTAGTCAAATTTGTATAAAAAACTTTCTAGTGGAAGATTTTCTTTTATGCATTTAGTTTGAAATCTGTTTTAGAAGACAGTTAAATTATAGGAAACAGACTGAGGGCTGCTGCAGGGGAGGGGGTAGAGGGATGGGGTAACTGGGTGATGGACATTAAGGAGGGCATGTGATGTAATGAGCACTGGGTATTATATAAAATTGATGAATCATAGGCCTGTACCTCTGAAATCAATAATACATTATATGTTAATTAACTGAATTTAAATTTAAAAATGTTAAAAAAAAAAAAAAAGATAAAAACAGAGGGAGGTGAACCATAGTCTCTTAACCCTAGGAAACAAACTGAGGGTTGCTGGAGGGGATATGGGTAGGGGATGGGGTAACTGGGTCTCGGGCATTAAGGAGGGTACGTGATTGAATGAGCACTGGGTATTATAGGCAACTGATGAATCACTAAATTCTCCCCCTGGGGGCGCCTGGGTGGCTCAGTTGTTAAGCGTCTGCCTTCGGCTCAGGTTGTGATCCCAGGGTCCTGGGATCGAGCCCCGCATCAGGTTCCCTGCTCCGTGGGAAGCCTGCTTCTCCCTCTCCCTCTCCCACTCCCCCTGCTTGTGTTCCCTCTCTGGCTGTCTCTCTCTCTGTCAAATGAATAAGTAAAATCTTTAAAAAAAAAAAAAAAATTCTCCCCCTGAAACTAATAATACATTATATATTAACTAAATTGAATTTAAATAATTTTTTAAAAATAAAAAACCACTAAATGGATTTTTTACTATATTTCCTTGATTCTTCAAAAGTTGTATTAAACAAAATTTTTCATACCAGATCTTATTAAGATTCTTAATAAGAGACTTAAAGAAAAAGAAAAGAATATATTACCTGGTTGGCACAAAATCTTGTAGCCAAAAATAGGATATCAGTGTTGATAATATTATGGATAAAGAGGTTGCAAATCCTTTTAAAATATTATCTGCATATTTAATAACAGCAGCTATTACAAGGCCTCCAAGTGCCTGCAAAAATTTTAAAAGATTATTTTAAACAAACATAAAACTGCTTTTCAAAACAATCTCATTACTCAAGCTTTAAGCTTTTGTTCTATAAATTTAATCCCATTATAATAAGTGATTTTTTTTTAAAGATTTTATTTATTTATTTGAGAGAGAGAATGAGAGAGCGAGAGAGAGCACATGAGACGGGGGAGGGTCAGAGGGAGAAGCAGACTCCCTGCCGAGCAGGGAGCCCGATGCGGGACTCGATCCCGGGACTCCAGGATCATGACCTGAGCCAAAGGCAGTCGCTTAAACCAATTGAGCCACCCAGGCGCCCATAATAAGTGATTTTTATTAAATATATCCTATCACCAATACACTTCCAGGTTTTGTTCAACAGCACTTTTATTTCAAAAGTTACCTGATGAAGTAACTACCAGTGTAATCTGCAGTTTGTTATAATATAGTTTGACTATACTGTGAATAAAACATCTATCCTCAACCAATTTAGTAATTAAACATCACTTGTTCAGACAAATGTGGAAAAACTGGTCACTTGGATCAGTGAAATGTTTTTACTTTTGAAGTAAAAATAAAATGTAACTTGAAATTTATTTTATTTGGCTTTCTTCCTCCAGCTTGTCACCATTCAATCTACCTTTTATTGCTGTCAGATTACTCTTCCTGAAAAAACTGTGAAAGAACTTTCTACCAAATCCCTCTCAAATTCCAAATTGTGCCTACTTAAATAATGAGGTTTTACCATACTACATAGTTTGTTTTCTGCCAAACTCTACTTATAAATCCTAAATCTGGATTACCCATGTTAACAACTTTCACTGTACCTCTTCATATGACAGAATCTTATTATTAGTGAAAGTCACAAACTATGCCCATTGAGGTCACTACAAATTGATGTCCTATTACCTCCTGGCAATGTACGCGTTCATCTATTTAGTCCCTGATGAATCCCTCATATCAACCATACCAAACCTTCTTTATCTTACTCAAGTCTTACAGAAAGAGGGCTTCCCTCTGCTAGGATAAAAGCCATCATACAAACTCTCTTGACTTAACCTATCTCTGCTTCAAATTTCCTCTGAATTTTCACTTATCCTTGTCTCCTTTTCTCCTGTCTTAAAAATAGAAGTATCCTTTCTGCTTTCAAAACACAACTATCGGGCACCTGGGTGGCTCAGTTGGTTAAGCGACTGCCTTCGGCTCAGGTCATGATCCTGGAGTCCCGGGATCGAGTCCTGCATCCGGCTCCCTGCTCAGCAGGGAGTCTGCTTCTCCCTCTGACCCTCCCCCCCTCTCATGTGCTCTCTCTCATTCTCTCTCTCTCTGAAATAAATAAATAAAATCTTTAAAAAAAAAAAAACCACAACTATCCTTTGCTATCTTCACCCAACTTCTGTAAGAGACCTTGCTTCTTACAGCTGCAAATACCTCTAAAGAAAGGCTTTGTGAGTGCAGTGACTTGTATCTTCACTTTTATACCCTCCAGAATAATCAAGTATATTTTTTTGTTTTTTTAAGATTTTATTTATTTATTTGAGACAGAGAGAATGAGAGGGAGGAGGGTCAGAGGGAGAAGCAGACTCCCTGCTGAGCAGAGAGCCCGATGCGGGACTTGATCCAGGGACTCCAGGATCACGACCTGAGCCGAAGGCAGTCGCTTAACCAACTGAGCCACCCAGGCACCCAATCAAGTATATTTTTGATGATGAAATTATTCAACCCTTGAACAATTTCAAATTATCAACTGAAATAATTTGACAGGAATATTTTAATATATAACTACAACATATGGCTATAAACTGCTACAGATTTAAATATCTAGATCTGCTTTTGAGCCTTAATGGGCTGATCACAGACCTCCTATGCAATAAGAATTATAAAAAAATCAAAAGTTGTATTTGCTTTCAGCTTCAAGTCTTTTATTCTTAAACTTGATTTTAATTATGTCAAATTTAAACATCATAAAGTTCATTTATGATCTTTTCAAAGTAAGTTTTCATTATAGCATTAAGACCAGTTCTATTTTAACGTCCCTGAATAAACTAAATATAATGAGAACACCAACAGGAGGGGTCTTCTTCCCTCACATAGTACATTAGGAGCTACTGTGATTATCTACATTAAAATAAAGTTTATTAGCATTAAATATAAGACTTTAAATGCTTTACCTGAAGAATAACAACTATCCAAGTCAGTCGGTTATATCCCTGAAAAAATCCATTCTTTGACACCAATTCTCCATCATAAATGTATACACCCATTAATCCAAATATACTCCCAAAGAAACCTAAAAAAAAAAAAAAAGTAAAGTTTATGTCATGTGTCAGTTTGTCTGGAGGAATATTTTTCCATTGACATTCCAAAAAAAATTTTTTTTAAGATTTTATTTATTTATTTTACAGAGAGAGTGAGAAACAGAGACAGAGCATGAGTAGGGGGAGGAGGAGAAGCAGACTCCCCGCCAAGCAGGGAGCCCCATGTGGGACTCAATCCCAGGACCCTGGGATCATGACCTGAGCCGAAGGCAGACGCTTAACCGACGGAGTCACCCATGCACCCCTTGAAATTTATATTTAGCTTTTCCTTGTTGATAAAATTTGACTACTTAATCTTTTACTTGAGAAGCACCTGGGTGGCTCAGTCGGTTAAGCATCTGCCTTCAGCTCGAGTCATAATCCTGGGGTCCTGAGGTCCTGAGATGAGCCCTGAATTGGGCTCCCTGCTCAGCGTGGAGTCTGCTTCTCCTTCTTCCCCTGCCCCTCCCCCCTCTTTCTCTCTCTCAAATAATAAATCTATAAAAAAATAAATAAAATTTAAACAAAAATCTTTTACTTGGATATTTATATAAACCTAACAAAATTATACTTAGTACTATATTATGACAGTAAGACAAAGACAGGAAAATATAGAAAAGAGCAGAGATTACCAACTTTGGAACACTAAAAAATACAATGCTTCGGGCACTGGGGTGCTCAGTCAGTTTGGCAGCCAACTCTCGCTTTCGGCTCAGGTCATGATCTTGCAGTTGTGAGATTGAGCCCCTCAACGGGCTCCGCGCTCAGTGCAGAGTTTGCTTCAGATTCTCTCCCTCTCCCTTCCCCTCTTCTCCCCCTGCTCTCATGCTCTCTCTCTCTCTCTCTCAAATAAATAAATAAAATCTTTAAAAATATATATATATAATGCTTACATTACATGACTACATGGCTGTCTCATTCAAATATTTGAAAAATGGTCACTTTTGGCATATTCATTGTCTCATACCTTCCTATTGCTCTAGATTTTCATATATACATATTTATATACATATTTATATATGCAGATATAAAAGCTCAGATATGTGGCATAGCATTTTTCCTTATTAAGAAGTTTTGGAAGTACATTAAGTAGTATGCAAAAATTCAAAGCTAAGAAATAGTCAGGCAACATCAGAAGCTGTCATTACTAAAGTCTTACTGTTAAGGAAAGCCAGTTCAATGAGAGGAGAAACTGTCTTATTCACTCCTGCATTCCTTAGTTGTACCACAGAGTTTATCACATGACTACTGGATCTAAGAGATTTCCAGGAGCAATCCTAAGCTATAAAGAAAGAAATGAATGCCTACAAGGGTCACCTGTTAGGAGTAGTTTCTGATAATATTTGTGTTCAAAGAGTGCAGGGTGAAGCAACTTTTTTTATAAAGCCATAACTACTTGAAGATTCCATGATGGAAACAAACTAAAAGGGATATGAAATGTTCTTTTAATTTTATTTATGCCAACTCAATCAAAATTTAATTAAGTTTTTTATTTTAATTCTAGTACAGTTAACATACAGTGTTATATCGGTTTCAGGTATACATCAATCATTTTAAGATGTCTAATTTTGAGGGGCGCCTGGGTGGCTCAGTTGGTTAAGCGACTGCCTTCAGCTCAGGTCATGATCCTGGAGTCCCGGGATTGAGACTGCTTCGTCCTCTGACCCTATCCCCTCTCATGTGTTCTCTCTCTCTCTCAAATAAATAAATAAAATCTTTAAAAAAAAAAGATGTCTAATTTAGAACATGAGAATAATACAAACTTACAAAACTAGAAAAATAAAAAATACAAAAAGAAACACTTATGACTGTATTAGTTTTCTATGTTTTAATTATAAAAAATAACACTTGAGAGGCGCCTGGGTGGCTCAGTTGGTTAAGCGGCTGACTCTTGGTTTTGGCTCAGGTCATGATCTCAGAGTCATGGGATCAAGCCCCATGTTGGGCTCTGTGCTCTGTGGGCTCTGTGCTCTGTGTGAAATCCGCTTGAGGTTCTCTCTCCCTCACCTTCTGCTCCTCCCCCACTCGTGCCCTAAATAAATAAATAAATAAATAAATCTTTTAAAAAAAATAAATAAAAATAACTCTTGATAATACACTTGATCTTAGCCAAAAGGCCGAGAAGCGATTAACTCTTGATAATGACAAAAGGTATATAGTATAGAAGGTTACATACATGTCAGTACGTACAGATCTACTTCATTCTATCAGTTGTATAATATCTCATTGTATGGATAATAATATGAAATACATACATGACATGTGCCACAAGTTGTTCTAAGTGCTTTATGTATGTTAACTCACAACAACCCTATTAGGTAGATACTCTTATGCCAATTTCATAGATGAAGAAACTGATACACAGAGAAGTTAAGTAAACATGTCTGAGTTCACACTGCTGGTAAGTGATGGACTCTGGATGTGAATCCAGGCAGTGTGGCTCTGGACTTCATGATCTTAACCACTGCACTATTTAATCATATCGATAATTTATTTGAGCAATCTTCTACACGTTTTCTATTTTTTACAATTATAACCAATTCTAAAATAAATAACCTTGAACATCTATCTTTGTGCTCTTGTGTAAGTATATCTGTAGGATAAATTCTTATCCAGAAGAATTTTTTCATCAAAACATTTATTTAAAATTTTGTTAAACATTCCTGGGGCACCTGAGTGCCTTCGGCTCAGGTCATGACCCCAGAGTCCTGGGATGGAGCCCCATATCAGGCTCCCTGCTCGGCCAGGAGCCTGCTTCTCCCTCTCCCTCTGTCCACCCCCTGCTTGTGATCTCTCTCTCTCTCTCTCTGACAAATAAGTAAATAAAATCTTTAAGAAAAATAAAAATAAATAAATAAATAAACTTTTGTTAAACATTCCCAATTTGAGATCCAATAAGGTTATATTAATCTATACTCCTGGCAATCCTAGATAATAAGAGTTCCTGTTTCTCCACTCTCTGGCTAACACTGGATCTTATCAATTTGCTAATCTTTGACAGTTTGATACTTGATAAATGCGATTAAAATTTTTTTTTTTTAAAGATTTTATTTATTTATTCATGAGAGACAGAGAGAGAGGCAGAGGGAGAAGCAGGCTCCCAAGGAGCAGGGAACCCGATGTGGGACTCGATCCCAGGACCCTGGGATCACGACCTGAGCCGAAGGCAGACACTCAACCATCTGAGCCACCCAGGTGCCCGATTAAAATGTTTTAATTTGGGGGCACCTGGGTGGCTCAGTTGGTTAAGTGTCTGACATTGGTTCAGGTCCTGGGATATAATCAGCTCTACGCTCAGTGGGGAATATGCTTCTCCCTCTCCCTCTGCCCCTACCCCTGCTAGTGCATGCATGTGGGTGTGCAGACTCTTGCTCTCTCTCAAATAAATAAAATCTTTAAAAGATAATGTTTTAATTTCTGTTTTTGTAATCTCAAATTATCTACAACTAATTTATGTATCCTTTTCAAAACTTTGAGTTAGCTTACCATTCACTAGATTGTGTTATGAGGTCAAATTAAAGAATAAGAAACCCATGATGTACCACAGAATCATGAATTCTGACTTTTCATTTTTATCTTATAATTCAAGAAAATTTGGGGCAATCACACAATGTTTTAATATTTCGTTCTTTCCTGATATTTGCATATTTATATAAATAGCTGACGTTAGTGCTTACTATGCAAGGCACTTTATTCTAAACACTCTACAAGTATTAACTCATTTAATCCTCATAGCAACATATGGAGTTAGTACTATAATTAAGTACATTTTATCAATAAGGAAAGTGAAGTGGAGGAAGATTAAGTAACATCCCTAAGGTCATAAAGGTGGTTAAGTGATGAAATCAGGATTTGAGTTGGTCTGACTACAAAATCAAGTGTTCTTATCCACTATACTAACGATACACTGTTTCTGAAATGGTGAATTAAGTTGGTTGGTGCTTTTCAAGCCTCTGTACTGCCTTCCAGACAAACGAACAAAAAGAAGCTAATTTAATCTTTAAAAGTATTTACTTCAAGGGGCGCCTGGGTGGCTCAGTTGGTTAAGCGACTGCCTTCGGCTCAGGTCATGATCCTGGAGTCCCAGGATCGAGTCCCGCATCGGGCTCCCTGCTCAGCAGGGCTTCTCCCTCTGACCCTCCCCCCTCTCATGTGCTCTCTCTCATTCTCTCTCTCAAATAAATAAATAAAATCTTTAAAAAAAATCTTTAAAAAAAATAAAATAAATAAAATAAATAAAAAAATAAAAGTATTTACTTCGAATATTCTCTAAAAAAAAAAAACCCAACTTGATACATTTCTACAGTTTTTGCACAGAAACTAAAATAAATCCTGTGGTCATTTAAAAATGAAGGTTTAGTTTGTTATCACATTATTTGAAAACAGCTGGAAAAATGGACTAATCAAATTTGGAAGGTTTGTTTGAGATGGTTTGACTTAAAATATAGGCCATTAGGAGTATACACATTCACTGTGGAGGGCCTGACTGCTACCAAGGCAGACATGGTATACCTGTTAAGTTGATGTAGACAGAAAAAAATAATGTTTTCAAAGATGAGCTCCAAAATCACAAGGACAGAGGCTTAAGACAAAATAGTTGATTTGCAACTGAGCTGTCTCTCACATGCAGCATTTTCCAGAATGAATATATACCAGGAATACCAAATGCTGGAATCTTTGTATGAGGAATTAAAGGTTATAATACTGTATATATAGCTTAAGTATTTGTTCAGGGGCGCCTGGGTGGCTCAGTTGGTTGGATGTCTGTCTTCAGCTCATGACCTGCCAGATCATGATTCCGGGGTCCTGGGATTGAGCCCCGGGGAGTCTGCTTCTCCCTCTCCCTCTGCCCCTCTCTGACCGCTCATTTTCTCTCTTGCTCGCTCTGCCCTCTCTCTCTCTCTCAAATAAATAAAAAATCTTAAAAAAAAATTTGTTCAGGAGCACCTGGGTGGCTCAGTCTTTAAACGTCTGCCTTCGGCTCAGGTCATGATCCCAGGGTCCTGGGATCGAGCACCGCATTGGGCTCCCTGCTCAGTGGGAAGCCTGCTTCTCCCTCTCCCACTCCCCCTGCTTGTGTTCCTTCTCTTGCTGTGTCTCTCTCTGTCAAATAAATAAAGAAAATCTTTAAAAAAATTTTTAAAAAATAAAAAAATAAAAAATAATTTGTTCAAAGGCAATCCTTCAATATGTGAGGTGTGTTTTGTTTTAAACTATTTATCTTCGATTAGAAAAATGACGCAGTATTTAAAAGCTAAAACATAACATTTTGAAATAAAAAAAGGTATTAAGATTTTAAAACAAAGATGAAAATTGCATCATTTCAAACTTTTTCCATTTACGTATTTTTTTTTTCAGCTTTACTGAGGTAAAACTGACAAAACTGTAAGATATTTAAAGAGTACATTGTGAGTATTTGATATACAACATGGTGATAACAGTTAATAACAACGTATTATATAACTGAAATTTGCCAAGTATTTTAATCTCCTTTTCCAGGAGGAAAATAGGTCATTTGGAACACCTTCTCTGAGAATTGTAGCAACCAAGAATAAAGTTCCTAAGTCTCCAAATAGTGAGGACCGAAACCGGCTACATACACCCTTATGTCACAGACCTAAAATTCCATTTCTTGAATAAAAGGCATTCATTTAAAATACAATGTTTGAAAGGCAAAAACTCTGCCAGATATTTGAATCCCAATGGCAGATTCTATGGGAGGCTTATTTATTTAAAGATATATAGTAATCTTTAAAACTAACAATATAATCATTAAAAAAAATAATATTAGAAAGCACTTAAAACTTATCTTACCAAGCTGAATATTTCTTATCCACACTGATTGTTTGGTTTCTTTTAAGATTTTCTCAAAGTAAACCCCAGCAAAGCCACTTGAAAAACATGCTGTGAGAACCGCCATGAGGCCTACAAACTGAGAACCAGCTGAAAGTTCCTTAGAATCAAGCTCTTGAGAATCTGAGGGCCACTGAACAAAAAGAAAAACAAAACTGGAGTTTAGTCCTTATGATATTTTACAAAGTGCATATTTATAGCCCACTCTCAGACCTTAAGATAAAAATGCAACCAATACCGGGGCGCCTGGGTGGCTCAGTTGGTTAAGCGACTGCCTTCGGCTCAGGTCATGATCCTGGAGTCCCGGGATCGAGTCCCGCATCGGGCTCCCTGCTCGGCAGGGAGTCTGCTTCTCCCTCTGACCCTCCCCCCTCTCATGCTCTCTGTATCTCATTCTCTCTCTCTCTCAAATAAATAAATAAATAAATAAAAATCTTAAAAAAAAAAAAATGCAACCAATACCATTCTTGGGGATTTGCAGAGGAGTGCTTTTGAAAGAAAAACTAAGAATCGTTTTATTTTTTTCCCATTGTGATATTACCGTTATAACTTACAATTTCAAAAAATTCCCTAAAAAAGAGAAAGAGAATGAGTAAATGCACAGATGCACAAAACCGCTTCTATAAATTGTAGAAGTTCAGAGTGT
The DNA here is from genome assembly GCF_011800145.1 of Mirounga leonina. Classification (NCBI taxonomy): domain Eukaryota; kingdom Metazoa; phylum Chordata; class Mammalia; order Carnivora; family Phocidae; genus Mirounga; species Mirounga leonina. The sequence continues at coordinate 10,881,531 of NW_023270447.1, forward strand.
GAACTGTTGGAGCAGCAAAAATGAGAATGGAGCTTTTGGTAATTATGGAAGGTCCATATGGTATCACGTTAACCATTATGGGCTTTATCCTATAGATCAGTGTTCCAGAAATTATCATCTTCATGGTTTTTGTCAAATCTGTGTTCCACCTGAACTATTTATTACTTGATATTTTAATTTAAAACACCTCACTTTTTAAAATGTAATACCTATTTTAACTTATCCTTAGCAATATCTATGAAAATAAGGGTTTGAAATGACAGTTAAAATTTTGTAATACCCATTTAAAAATAACTATTAGAAATATTTATTCAAGGGGCACCTAGCTGGCTCAGTTGGTAGAGCATTCAACTCTTGTTCTCGGGTTTTTGTAAGTTCGAGCCCCACATTGGGTGTAGAGATGACTTAAAAATAAAATCTTAAAAAAAATGCTTGCATTGTTTAAAAATAAAATATTTATTCAAGATAGACATACCACACTCTGCGGAAAGTGACAGACATACCACACTCTGGATGGCAGGAAACTGACATGATTGGATTTGTTTTTAGATAAACCATAGTGGGGACGCCTGAGTGGCTCAGTCAGTAAGGTGTCTGCCTTCAGCTCCAGTCATGATCCCAGGGTCCTGGGATCAAGCCATGTGTGGGGCTCCCTGCTTAGTGGGGAGTCTGCTTCTCCTTCTGCCTGCCACTCCCCCTTCTTGTGCATGCTCTCTCTAACAAATAAATAAAATCTTAGATAAACCATAGTGGTGACTACGTGGAGTTTGAGTTTTGAGGGATGTGTAAGACTGAAGTAAAAAAAAAAAAAAATCAGGAGGTAAATGATCATGTGAGAAACAAAGAACACATGAACTGGGGAAGTGATGATAAAGACAGATAAGGACAGAATCAAGAAGCATTAGAAAGCAGAATCAGGGGGCGCCTGGGTGGCTCAGTTGATTAAACATCTGCCTTCATCTCAGGTCATGATCCTGGGGTCCTGGGATCGAGTCCTGTGTCAGGCTCCCTGCTCAGTCGGGAGCCTACTTTCCCCTCTGCCCCTCCCCCCTGCACGCCCTTTCTCTCTCAAATAAATAAATAAAATCTTAAAAAAAAAAAAAAGAAAAGCAGAATCAGCAAAGTCTTAGTGACTGATTAGATGCACAGTCATCAGGAAGAGTCTAGGCCAACTCCCAGGCGGAGTAAATAATGAGAAAAAAATAGAAACAAGAACAGGTTTGGTGGAAGAAAAGGTAAAGTTTTGGATATGCTCAGTTTATAAGGTCTACTGAATAACCAAGCTAAGATGTCCAACAGGTTTTTAGATATACAAATCTGAAATTACAGGTGATGACACAGACCAAGGAACCATGGACATTTAAGTGATAATAAAAACCTACAGAATGGATGATGTCTCCAAAAATAAAGATATAATTTAAGGAAAAGAACAAGCCTACCAACAACCCTAATATCAAGTATCAAGGAAGAGGATCCCAGGAAGGAACCCAACAAGGAATTATTAGAAAGATGAGAAGAACCAGGAAAGAATGGTATCAGGGAAGCTGATAGACAATAAGAAGGAAGTGATTAATAATCTCAAATGCTCAGACATCCAGTAAAAATCAGATTTGTTTTATATGCAGTATCTTATTTTCCTAACTAGATTGTTTATTTCTTTACGTCAGATAATTTGATTTTTATTTATTTTAATTTTAAAATTTTCTTCCTTCCTTCCTTTCATTCATTCATTTCCTTGTTTAAATTCCAATAGTTAACATACAGTACTATATTAGTTTCAGGTGTACAATATAGTAATTTAACAATTCCGTATATTACTCAGGGCTCAAGGTAAGTGTACTCTTAATCTCCTTCACCTATTTCCCCTATCTCCCGCCCCCACCTCCTCTCTGGTAACCATCAGTTTGTTCTGTAGAGTTAAGAGTCTGTTTCTTGGTTTATCTCTTTCTTTCTTTGTTCGTTTGTTTCTTAAATGCCACATATGAGTAAAATCATATGGTGTATATATATATATATATAGTAGAATATTACTCAAGCATAAAAAAAGAATGAAATCTTGCCATTTCTAACAACATAGATGGATGTAGAGAGTATAAGGCTAAGTGAAATCAGTCAGATTTTTATTTATCAGTTGCAGCCCCAATATAGTATTGCTCAAAGGAAGCCTTCAAAAAATATGTCAGTTGTGAGAACAAGCATTCATTTGCTTCAACGATTAATAGAACTATATTCTCCATACACAGTAACTAAAGTTCTGAAACTGTGATAAAAATGAAAGGTATACGGGCGCCTGGGTGGCTCAGTCGGTTAAGCGACTGCCTTCGGCTCAGGTCATGATCCTGGAGTCCCTGGATCGAGTCCCGCATCGGGCTCCTTGCTCGGCGGGGAGTCTGCTTCTCCCTCTGACCCTCCTCCCTCTCATGCTCTCTGTCTCTCATTCTCTCTCTCGCAAATAAATAAAATCTTTAAAAAAAATAAAAATAAAAAAAAAAAAAATGAAAGGTATACTTATCTTGAATAGTTACCTGTACAAAAGCAACTCCTGTCATCAAAATTACTAGCGAGAGCCACTGGTACACACCTAATTTTTTACTAAGCATAGACACGGAAAATAACGCTGTTGTAAGAATTTTCAACTGATATGTGACCTGAAAAAGAAAACAGTTAATATTATTGTTTGTTTGTTTGTTTCTTAAAAGAACTACTAAAATATGTTTTAAGTACCTGGTAAGTAGCTGCATCCAGATTTGACAGGGCCACATAGAGTAAATTATTCTGAAGAGTATATATCCCTGATGGAATAGCAAGTTTAAGCGTTTCCATAGGTTTATTAAGTATTTCATCATGTAGTATTCGATTCAGTGTTCTTAGACTACATTCTAGTAAAAACATGAAATGGGTAAAATCATTAAGTAACTCTGAATAAGTTACATACACTCTCTCAAGGCCTGTTTTCTCACCTATAAAAAAACAGAAACAGTCCTACATGTTAAGATACCTTTAGGTCTAAAGTATACCTTTAATGAGACTAATTTTTCAAAGTTAAATATTATAATATAGCACATTAAGAAGAGCATTCTCCTTATATTCTTTCATTAGGGAACACAAGCAAATTGATTATATATGTACACACACACATACACACACACATATATTTATGATAACCAAAAGCTCAGAGCAAGTATTAATTTTTCAGCTGAGTATTCTTACTCTATAGTAGCAACATTATAAAAACTTGTATTTTGTGCATTCCATTTTATCATCAGCTGAACTTCAAAGGGATCTGTCTCATCCCCACAGGTCCAGGTCCAGATCCAAAGCTGCTACAGCAGCTCAGTGATGATATCAGGACCTAAGGTCTCTCTCCATATATATTGGCTTTTTACCTTCATGCTTTTCATCTATTGTCTACATGATTATTGCAACAAAGCCACCAAATGATTGCTGCACTTCTTTCTGGTTCTTGTGTTTAGGCAACAAGAAAGAACAGGAGGACCTAGCAGGCATTGCTCTCATAGACCAGGATTTTGTTGCAGCTACCCATTGCAGTAAGGGAGCTGGGAGCTGGGCAATGTAGTTTTTTCTTTCATATTCTTCACATTAGAAACAACAAAGGGAGAAAGGGGCTGGGAATGGACTTTGAGCTAGCCAACCTACAGTATTAATCACAAAAAGTGTCCAAAGAAGGTTACCAACACATAAACCCACGGCACTTGGCTGGCTCAGTCGGTGCAACATGTGACTCTCCATCTCATGGTCCTGAGTTCAAGCCCCACACTGGGCATGGAGCCTACTTAAAATAAAAAAAACTAAAAAATAAAAGATACATAAACCCCCAAAGACAGGAGAAATCTAAGGAATCCTACTACTTTGCCAACAATGATACTTCATAGATGATTTTCTCTCCCAACGTAAAACCTGAAAAGTTTCATTATGAAAACTTTTTAAAAATGAAAATACTGTTTAAAGGTTAGTATCTGATATTTATCCCTTCCTCACGCTAAAATAATAATAGTAAGATAAGATGTAACTAAAAGTTACCAAAAGATTTTTTTCTTAGATTTAGCAGAAAAAAATCTAAAATATTAGCTCATTTAAACATTTTTAAAATTAGAGGCGCCTGGGTGGCTCAGTTGGTGAAGCATCAGCCTTCAGCTCAGGTCATGATCCCAGGGTCCTGTGATCGAGTCCCACATTGGGCTCCCTGCTTGGCCGGGAGCCTGCTTCTCCCTCTCCCTCTGCTTGCCGCTCCCCCTGCTTGTGCTCTCTCACTCTGACAAATAAATAAAATCTTTAAAAATTTTTTAAATTAAATTAAACTTTTAAATAATTAATGCTATCACATATTTTTCTCACCAGCAGTTTAGGGAAGGTCTTGTTCCATGTTCCTTCCAATTCCTGTTATTGTTAGGTTTTTTATTTTCGTCAATCTGAAGGTAGTGAAATTGAGTCTGTGGCTCTAATTTGATTTCTCTGATTCCTAGTGAGGTTGATCTATATTTATATATTTTTATATATTTATATAACATATTTTTATATATTTATTTGTCTTTTTAAAATCTTTTATTTTTTTAAGATTTTATTTGAGAGAGAGAGAGCAAAAGCAGGGGGAGGGGTGGAAGAGAGGGAGAAGCAGGCTCCCCGCTGAGTGGCAAGCCCTCCCTGGGGCTGATCCCAAGACCCCAGAATCATGACCTGAGCTGAAGGCAGATGCTTAACCCACTGAGTCATCCAGGTGCCCCACATTTATATGAATTTTATTCTACCTTACTGGTGACTCAGTCTTCTTCTTTTTTTTAAACCACCAGATCTAGACCATTTTACAGGTGAAAATTTTTTTTTTTTTAAGATTTATTTATTTATTTTGGGGGTCGGTGTAAGGAGCAGAGGGAGAGGGACAAGCAGACTCCACACTTAGAGCAGAGCCGGATGCTGGGCTTGATCTCACAACCCATGAGATTATGACCCGAGCCGAAATCAAAAGACTGATGTTTAACCAACTGAGCCACCTAGGCGCCCCTGACTCAGTCTTTTGTTGGTTCTTCTCAATCTGACCTCTAAATGTTAGGAATGTTACAGAGCTTAGTCTTTGGCCTTCTCTTCTCAGTATATACTAAATTACTTCATCCAATCCTTGACTTTAAAGCAATATACAAGATGACAAATCCTTGAGCTCCATATTCATATATCATACTATTTAATATTTGCATTTGAATGCCTTATGGGCATCTCAAATTTAACATGGCCCAAGAGAAACCTTAATTACCCCTTAACTTATCTTCCATATATCATTCACTGCAGTACCCACTCACCCAGTAATTTAACCTAAAAACCTAGGAATTATTTCTCAGACTGGATTCCCCATTTCCTTGACCATTACACACCTAATCTACTAGCAAGTCACGTGAGCTGTAGCTTAAAAAGACATCTTTTTAAGAGATGTTGATTTGTGAACCAAAACAACGCCATCTTGGACAACTCTGCTATGATGACCATTCTGTGATATGAAGCATTCTGGAACATAGATTTCACCCCCCACCCAAACACACACACACACACACACACACACACACACTTTCCTTTTGTTTAACCATATCCTTAAGTACACCCTTGGGATATAACGTCCATGATCTGTCTTGGAGATATGACTGACCCACAGCTTTTCTTAAACATTTTCCTCTTGGGGGTGCCTGGGTAGCTGTCGGTCAAGTGTCTGCCTTCGGCTCAGGTCATGATCTCAGGGTCCTGGGATCGAGCCCTGCATCACATCGGGCTCCCTGCTCAGCAGGGTGTCTGCTTCGCCCTCTGCCTCTGCTGCTCCCCCTGCTTGTGCACTCTCTCTCTCCCAAATAAATAAAATCTTAAAAAAACAAAACAAAACATTTTCCTCTTGGATGGCCCCTCAACATGTACTCTCCAGCCTCTAGGGACTATAAAAGCAGGTCTTAAGGGAGGTGGTACTGCAGAGATCTACTCCTCTTGCAGCCGCCCACAACACCCTTGTCAAGCTGCATTTGTCGGCCTTTTTCTTTAGTCTCAGAGCTCCTTCAGCTTTGGAAGTTGTTTTGCATATACCTCCCATTCACATTACAACATCTCATAAACATCATTTCTTCTCTAGCAATGTAATCAAAGACACTATCATCTTCTTGCCTGGACTAGCGCAACAGCTTCCAAACATGACTTTCTGAACCTATTCTTGCATCTCCTCTGCTGTCAATATGGTCACTGCACTGGTCTTTCCATGTGTAAAATGGGACATATTTTAAACATTTCAATTATTTCTTTTCATTTTTATGGTGAAATTTGTAGCCTACAAAGCTATCTTACATTGTCTTTTTACTGAATGCCAATTCAATTTCTCTTTGTTCCATTTTCCTCCCAGATCAATATGCTACAGCCACACTGGCCACCATGATACTTTCAAAAGTATATCAAATTTACAAACAACTTAATTAAAAAGTGGGCAGCAGACTTGAACAGATATTTCTCTAAAGATACACCAACAGTCAATAAGCACATGGAAAGATGCTCAACATCGTTACTCATTAGGGAAAATCAAATCAAAACCACAATAAGATAGCACACCTACTAGAATGGCTATACGATTTTTTTTAAATGGAAAATAACAAGTGTTGGTGAGGATGTGCTATAATTTAAAAAAACAAACAGAAAATAACAAGTGTTGGTGAGGATGTAGAGAAATCTGAATCCTTGGACAGTGCTGGTGGGAATATAAAATGGTGCAGTTGCTGTGGAAAAGTCTGGTGGCTCTTCAAAAAGTTAAACGCAGAATTATCATGTGACCAAGCAATTCCACTCCAAAGTATATACTCAAAACATATCAAAGCAGGGAGTTAAGCAGAGACTTATACCTCTATTGCAGTATTATTCAGTGTTCATTACAGCATTATTCACAATAACCAAAAGGTAGAAAAAACTGCCCATGAATACATTAATGACTAAAACGTTATATATACACACACATACATTTACATACAATGAAATATTATTTAGTCATAAAAAGGAATAAAGTTCTGATACATGTTACAACGTGGATAAACCTTAAAAACATTAAGTTAAATAAGCCAGACATAGAAGGAGAAACACTGTATGATTCTACTTAGATGGAATATTTAGAAGAGGCCAATTCATAGAGACAGAAAGTAGATTAGAGGTTTCCAAGTGCTGAAGGTAAAGGAGAATGGGAGTTATTGCTTAATGGTTATAGAGTTTCTGTTTGGTGTGATGAAGTTTTAGAAATAGATAGTGCTGATGGTTGCACAACACTGTGAATATAATTCATGCCAATGAATTATATTTAAAAATGGTTAAATTTATACAATTTATGATATACATGTATGTGTAAAAGTGTATTTTACTACAACTTCAAATAATTAATAATGTAAAATACCCAAAAACACAGAATTGTACACTTCAAAATCTGACTTGTATGGTACATGAATATATCTCAATAAAACTGTTAAAAAAAAACTATATCAAATTAGTCACTGCTGGACTAATCAATGCAGCAAATAAAATAAAAAGCATTGACTTTAATTATGACTTCTCTAAATTTCTAAAAGTTATAGAAGTATAGAATTTACTCTTAATCTCAATTATAAATGCAAGAAACTACATTTCACAATTCTAGCATTAATCAGAAGACATGAATCATGATATAGATCAGAATAAAATATGTTTGTTACTAGACTAAAACCATCCTAAGAAAATGAAAACTATTGGGGGCACCTGGGTGGCTCAGCCGGTTAAGCAGCTGCCTTTGGCTCAGGTCATGATCTCACGGTCCTGGGATCAAAACCCACATGGGGCTCCCTGCTTAGCGAGGAGTCTGCTTCCTCTCCCTCTGCCCCTCCGTACCCCCCGCTTGTGCATATGCACTCACACTCTCTCTCTCAAATAAATAAAATCTTAAAAAAAAGAAAATGAAGAATATTGAAATGTTTTTAATACATTAGATAATAAAGCAATAGTGTTTAAATGTGTAGTTACCAATATACATTTATGTATGTATCATATGTAAATCACACAAAAACAATCGAATAAATTGCAATGACTTAAACAGAAAACCAAAAAACTTACTGCTGTCTTTGTAGACTAATAAAATGCAGGCCATTATTTTCAAAAGTTCAGCAACAACCACTGCTGTAGAAGATAGATAACGAGGTCCCTCCTCTTTTAAAGTCCTAGAATAACGCATCGTTAGAACCAAACTGGTAGTCTGAAAGACTAAAATTCCCAAGGAAAGGTATTTTAGGTTGGCAGACATTGTTTTATCTTCATTTGCCTGAAAAATAAATAAGCAGGGCAAATAAACAAAATTAGAAAATACAGAAACATATTAAAAATCAGTATGAGACTTCTCATTCCAGATAAAATAGAGTTAAGTGCATTCCACCCTTTTCTTCCTGCTAATTACAACTATAAACCCTGGACCAAAGAAAAAAGCTAACTACTATAAGACTCTGGAAGGTGAAGAAAATAAGACAAACTGGCTAGAGACCCCAGATCCTGAGTGATAACCCAATAGTGAATTCCCTGGAGACTTCTGCCACCTATGTATCTCAGCCTGGCTGCCATAACAATTCACAACCTGGAACCACAACAGGTGGAGAGCAACAACAAACAGAAGTCCTAAGAAAAACCCACTGTCTCCAACCAAAGGAATAGGAAGACAGCAGCTCTGCAGGATGGAGCCCTACTAACTGGATGCTATGTAATGTGTGGAACAGAGACTCGCTGACCATCTCTACCCTGCATTAATGAAGACGGAGACAGTGGCCCTCTTCCCTACCACCCGGGGCTACAGCTACCAAGACTGTTGAGGCTGAGCCCTATGAACCACTCCTGCCCTAAGCAAGGTGACTGTCAGCCAAGAGGCAGCACCCTTCCTCCCTACTAATAAAGAAGATTTAAGTAGGAACCAAGGTCTCATAATACCCAAAATGTCCTTGATACAATCCAAAAGGAGTATATTCCTCATACCAAACAACAACAAAAACCAGGAAAAATCTCAACTAGGATGAGAAAGGACAATCAACAGACAACAATACAGAGTTGACACAGATGTCAGAATTACCAGAATTTTAATTTGTTGTTGTTGTTGTTTTTTGTTGTTCTTGTTTTTTAAAGGGAGAGGTGGAGAGGAGTAGAGGAAAAGGGAGAGAGAGAATCTTAAACAGTCTCCATGTCCAGTGTGGGGCTCAATCTCACAACCCTGCGATCCTGATGTGAACCGAAATCAAGAGTTGGATGCTTAACCCACTGAGCCACCCAGGCATCCCACTGACCTCCAAACAAGAATTTATTGTTTTAAAGATTTTATTTATTTAAGAGAGATTTTATTTATTTAAGAGAGAGAGAGCATGAGCAGAGGGGAGGGTCAGAGGCAGAAGCAGACTCCCCACTAAGCAGGGAGCCCAACGTGGGGCTCAATCCCAGGACCCTGGGATCATGAGCTGAGCTGAAGGCAGATGCTTAACCGACTAAGCCACCCAGGTGCCCCCAGAGAAGAATTTAAAAGAAACTACTGTAACAATGCATGAACAACAAGCAATTATAAACACTCTTGAAATAATTTTAGATTCACATAGAATAAAAAATAGTACAAGAGTTCTTGTGTACTCTTCACCCAGCTTTCCCCAAAGATAAGAGTTGCAAAGTTCCTATAGTTTCCCTAAAGTAATTCAGAATTGACTCTAAGAAGCTCACTTTAAATATGAAGATACAAATAGGTTAAAAAGTAAAAGAATGGAAAAAGATATGCCATGAGAGAAATAACTATGAGAAAACTGGAGAGGCCAAATTAGTATCAGGAAAAATAAATTATATAAGAATTATTTCTAGAATTAAAGAATGACACTTCATAATGATAAAAGAGTCAATACATCAGTAAGATATAACCATTACAGATGAATATTGTGCCTAATAACTAGCTTCAAAATACACGAAGCAAAACCTAACAGAATTAAAAGGAAAAAGCAAGTAAATCCATAAGTCATAATGTGAGATTTTAACCCACTTTTCTCAGTAATTACAAGAATACACACATATATATACCAAACCCCCCAGTATGAATACAGAAGATCTGAACAACACTATCAACCACTATAACTGTCAAAAACATGGAGATGTTCCACTAAGAGCCTCTTTCAAGGAAGGACTTAATGCAGTGTGTGTGGTCAATTAACTGCCTTTCCACCCAAGGTCACACCCTTTGCTTCCAACTGATCTAAAAATTGAATTCAATCTCAAGCAAAATCCCTACATGCTTTTTTGGTAGGAACTGATAAGCTGACTTTAAAATTTATATGGAAATACAAAGGACATAGAAAACCAAAACAATTTTGAATAGGAAAAACAGTGTTAAATAAGTTAAACTCCCGGGGCGCCTGGGTGTCTCAGTCATTAAGCGTCTGCCTTCAAGCCCCGCATCGGGTTCCCTGCTCTGCGGGAAGCCTGCTTCTCCCTCTCCCACTCCCCCTGCTTGTGTTCCCTCTCTCACTGTGTCTCTCTCTGTCAAATAAATAAAATCTTTAAAAAAATAAAAATATAAATAAATAAGTTAAACTCTTGAGGGGTGGCTGGGTGGCTCAGTCGGTTAAGTGTCTGACTCTTGATTTCGGCTCAGGTCATGATCTCAGGGTCGTGAGACTGAGCCCAGCTTTGGGCTCCAAGCTCAGTGGGAGTCTACTTGAGATTCTCTTTCTCCTACTACCTCTGCCCCTACAGCCCCGCTCGTGTGCATGCATGCTCTTCCTCTCTCAAATAATAAACTTAAAAAAAAAAAAAAGAAGTTAAACTCCTGAAATTCCATACTTACTATAAAGCTCTAGTAATTAAAACTGGTATTGACATAGGACAGGACAGAAGTATAGATCAATGGAACAGAAGACAGTCCAGAAGTAAATCCATTCATATTTGGTCAAATGACTTTGACAATGGTAACAAAAAAATAATTCTAGAACAAGACACCTGCATTCTTTTTAAGTGAATCTCTACCCTTATCTACCTCACACTAGAAAAGGATCACAGATCTGTCATAAAAGCTAAAGCTATAAATATTCAAGAAGAAAACAGGAGAAAAATATAGCCATGTAGGGATAGGCAAAGATTTCTTTTTTGTATTTTAAAGATTTATTTATTGGGGTGCCTGGGTGGCTCAGTCATTTAAGCCTCTGACTCTTGGTTTCAGCTCAGGTCATGATCTCAGGGTAGTGAGGATGAGCCCAACGTGGGGCTCCGCACTCAGTGGGGAGTCTGCTTGAGATTCTCTCTCTCCATCTCCCTTTTGAGATTCTTTCTCCATCTCCTTCTGCCCCTTCCCCCATTCTCTCTCTCTCTCAAATAAAACTTATTTGAGAGAGAGAAAGAGCACAAGCAGGGAGAGGGACAGAGGGAGATAGAAAGGAGAGAAGCAGACTCCGGGCTCGACCTCAGCACCCTGAGATCATGACCTGAGCTGAAACCAAGAGTCAAAAGCTTAACCGACTGAGCCATCCAGACGGGACATGCAAAGATTTCTTACAAAAAGCTCAAACCATAAAAGAAAAATATGGATAAATTGCATATCATCAAAATTTAAAACTGTTCATCTCAAGATACTATAAAAATAATAAAAGGCAAACCACATCATGGGAGAAAATATTCTCAATACGTGTATCTGACAATGGCTTTGTATCCAGAATATATATAGAACTCTTACAACATAATAAATACAAGACAACCCATGAATAAAAGATCTCAATAGACATTTCACCAAAAAAGACAAACGACTAGCTAATAGGCACATGAAAAGACATTCAACATCATAGTCATTAGAGAAATACAAATTAAAACCACAATGAGATACCATTATATACCTATTAGAATGGCTAAAATTGTAAAAATTGATACTACCAAGCGATGGAGAAGATTTTGAGCAAATAGAGCTCTTAACATTGCTAGTGAGACTATTAAGTGATACAACCACTTTAAGTAACAGTTTGATAGTTTATTTAAAAAAAAAATAATAATCTTTTCATATAACCTAGAAATTCTACTCTTAGGTGTATACCCAAAAGATCTGAAAGCATTTATCCATAATACTTGTGTATGATTATTCATGGAAGTTTTATTTGTAACAGCCAGAAACTGGAAATAACCCAAATGCCCATTAACGGGTAAATTACTAAACATACAGTGGTACATCCTTATGATGGAATACTACTCAGCAATAAAAAAAAATGAAACACTGATACAAGTTAAAACATCAATGCAAACATTTTGCAACAGCAAAAAAGTTTACAGACAAAACAGTATATACTATATGATCCATTTATATGAAATTCTAAAAAGGGCAAAAGTAATTTGCAGTAATGCAAATTTATGGTTGACTGTGGCCAGGGATTGAGGTTGGGGATTGACTGCAAAGGGATAGCAAGAAATTTTTGGTGGTGATGGAAATATTCTGTATCTTGATTATGTGGTGGTTATACAATTGTATTCACTTATTGTAACTCATGAACTAAACATATAAATGGGTACATCTTATTGTGTGTAAACTACAGCTTAACAAAGTTGATTAAAGATAGAGGACATACTAAGTAGTAGCATTCCTCAGCAGGCTTTCCTCATAGCTTTGATTCTAGCTCTAATTTCTTTGGATTAATACCAATGGTGTTCTGTTAGTCTGTTCTTCAGCCCAACTCTATCCTTTCCATGATTCCATCTTCCATCCTAAGTTTTGTTAATATTGACTCTCTTTATTGTATATCTCTTTATAGCTCTCACAACCAAGCCACCATTTACAGTTCTAGATAAATGATCCTCTATCTTCCCTTACCTCATAATTATTAAAATAGCATGTAATATATTCAAACATTCAACAGTCATTATTTGGTGCCTATACTAGGCCAAGTACCATGGTTACAGTGACAGCCTATCCTTGAAGGCACAAAGTCTAGCTCATTAAATTTAGCAATTCTCTGACTGAATATGCTCCAGAATCAAACAATGTAACACCATCAATATGAGGATAAAATTTTTAGTGCCGAAAAAGAATGATTGAAAAAAATTACCTTAAGTACTTCATCTGAATTTCAGAGAGAAAATCTGAATAATATATGTCTTTTTTGTCACATATAAAGGATCAAGCTTAGAGGAAAGAACACATCAATTTATGTATCAACCATCTCACTTTTGTAAATCTGCATTAGCAAGAGTCCTAATGTGAAATAAAATTACAGCATTTTAGAGGTAGAAGATGCTTTAGAAATCATCTAGTATAAATATCTTCATTTTTAAATGAAGAAAATAGGGGCGCCTGGGTGGCTCAGTCGTTAAGCGTCTGCCTTCGGCTCAGGTCATGATCTCAGGGTCCTGGGATCGAGCCTCACATCGGGCTCCCTGCTCAGTGGGGAGCCTGCTTCTCCCTCTCCCTCTGCTGCTCCCCCTGCTTGTGCTCTCTCTGTGTCTGTCTCTGTCAAATAAATAAATAAATAATCTTTAAAAAAAAATAAAATAAAATGAAGAAAATAATAAACAGAGAAGTTAGATTACTTGTTCAAGGTCATTTAACTACTAATTGGAAATACATAGTTAAATATCAGGTTCGCTAGCTCTCACTACATGCTACTGTAGAATTTCAGAGGACATCCTAGTGGTCTTTATCTCCATATGGAAGGAGAGCAAGTTGCCAGTAATCTACATTTGGCATAGGCATCCGATTCTCCTGGAAAATCTATTCAAGGAAGTCTTTTGTTTATTCTGTACAGCTAAGACCATAATGTACCTGTTATAACAGCAAAGTTCTACTTTCTTTTCAAATGAAATTTTAAAGGTCAGATTCTAAACCAGGATATACTATTTTTACTATTTTGCTTTTCCATTTCCAAGCATATACAACATCAACACATTCACTGTGATAATTCCATTCTTAATTATTAATACAGTTAACAGTCTCTTACAATGCATTTTTTTAAAGTATGTGAGATAATAGAAAAAATATATATTGGTCTCTGCCCTACGTCCTGACACAGGGCTCCTGAAACGCTTATAATTTCCTGGGTGATCAACTGATCATGCCTCTGTGATGAGAACTCCATAAAAATTCACTAGTATGAGGTTCAGAGAGCTTTCAGGATAACAAGCTATACACACCGTGAGGATAACACATCCCAACTCCATAGGGACAGAAGCTCCTGCACTCAGGACCCTCCCAGGCCCTGTGCTTATATAGCTCTTCATCTAATTGTTCATTTGTATCCTTCATCATATCCAGTAATAAACTGGTTTAAGAAAGTGTTTTTCTGAGTTCTATGAGGCACTCTAGCGAATTAATCCAACTTGTGGAGGAGATGGTGGGAACCTCTGATTTGTAGCCAAACTGGACAGAGTTGTGGGTAATTTGGTGACCTACTACTTGCAACTGGATCTTAAATAGGGTGGGAGCATTCTTATGGGACTGAGTTCCTAACCCGTGGGATCTGACACTATCTGCAGGTATATAGTGTCCTAATTGAGTTAAATTGTAGGATACCCAGCTGGTGTCACAGAGAATTGCTTGGTGTGAGGAAACCATACCTCTTCCCCAACATTTGGTGACCTGCAATGTTAGAAGTGAAGTGTTCTGTATGAGGAGTAAAGGAGACACACAGGAGGAAAGAACTGGATTGTTTTTCTAATATAAAGTTGAAAAGTAAAATATATACAAACAAATGATCATTTGTACTAGATCAACTGTAAAGAATTACAATTTAATTCACAATTCTGCCTAAGGAAAGTAAAAATATGAGTACTTCTAAGATTATACAAATACATAACTTGGTTTTGGAATATAATACAGGTAAAATTAAATATGTTCATTTAATACAGACCATAAATTCACAGCAAATCCATAAATATGAAATCTATCAAAACAAAGACTATACTCCACTTCTATAATTTATAAGATTAATATTGTTTCTTCATTTTAAAGTGTACAATATTTTCTCATTACCATTGAACACAAACTCTAAACAATCTTACGTTTAAGATTTAATTTTAGTCCTCCCTACATTTTCTTCTCTTGCCACCTAATTCCCCTTTTTTTATCCTTTCAGGTAGTGCTAATCCTCTAGTTTCCATATTATTCTTTGTTTCATTAAAATCTCCTATCTAAGAAACTTACAAACCAATAATCAACAAGAAACTATGCTAAATTCTCTCAAAAATGTAACTTTTTTCATTTTTTTAAAGATTTTATTTATTTATTTGACAGAGAGAGACACAGCGAGAGAGGGAACACAGCAGGGGGAGTGGGAGAAGGAGAAGCAGGCTTCCCGCCGAGCAGGGAGCCAGATGCGGGGGCTCGGTCCCAGGACCCTGGGATCATGATCTGAGCCGAAGGCAGACCCTTAACGACTGAGCCACCCAGGCGCCCCCAAAATGTAGCTTTTTTCGATTTACTACCAAAAGCCTTACAACCCAGTCAACAAATTACTGCCCATGTTTTTTTAAGGTCCCTGGATACTAAGCTCCCTGAACTCACTTTGGGTTCAGTGAGGCTCTCAGATTTATAGCAGGATCAGAGGAGTAAGGATGCTTAGATGTTCCACTTTTACTTAATAGCTAAAACCTGAAAAATGCACTCTTCTTGATTACTAGAGTAAAGAACACTATTTCATTCTGATGGCTCTTCTTTGTTTTATTCTGTTTTTTAAAAATAGCATTTATTACTTTAATTATTTTAAAAAGCAGTATATTCTTAGAAAAATGCAGAAAACTTATTTTAATTGGTAAAAATTTGAACCATAATCAACTATCCAAAAACATCTAATGATATTTTGGTATAGATTTTGTCAATAATTTTTCTTATTTCAGTTTTTTTTGAAATCCCTAAACCCCAGGACTTTAGTAGCAAAGGTGAAATAGAGTACCTAGACCATTTCATATTTCCACTTAAAAGATTTCAACAACCTTTTGGGTTTCTTAGTTACATGGAAAACAGAGTCTTGTAATCACAAAGTTCCACCTTTTCCTAATAGATAGATCTTTCTTGACGGGAAAAAAATGGAATATTAAAATTCAGTGAAGTACCAAGAACATAACAAACATCCATGATTCCATCACCCAGAACTGATGTCTCAATTTTGTCACATTTGTTTACCTTTCCTTTTGTAAAGGAATAAAATATTACAACTAAAGTCAAAGTCCCCTTTAAGCCACCACTCTAAGTCCTATTCCTTTCCCTCTCCCCAGTAGGAATCTGTTACAAGTTTAAAGTATATATTTCTCGTCTATTATTAAAATTTTTTTCATACATATATAATATAATCATAAGCCATAATTACATTAACATGGCATCAAACTGTATCCATTATTTGGCATTCTCCTTATTCTATTCAGTATTGTATTGCCATCTATGCTGATATACAGACCTAGCTCATTGCTTTTAACAGTTCTAAAGTTCCATCAAATGAGTGAACCTTTTATTTACCGAATCTCCTACTGATAAACATTTAGCATCATTTTCCTTTTAAAAATTTAAATTTAAAAATTTAAAAATTTCCTGGGTTGCCTGGGTGGCTCAGTCGGTTAAGCGTCTGCCTTCAGCTCAGGTCATGATCCCAGGGTCCTGGGATCAAGCCTCACGTTGGGCTCCCTACTTAATGGGGAGTCTGCTTCTGCCTCTGCCCCTCCCCTCTGCTCGTGCTCTCTCTCTCTCTCAAATAAATAAAATCTTTCAAAAAAAAAATTGGCTTCCAAAGATTCTTGCTTTACAATGTCAATTCTGAGTTTAAAGGCTTAAATATTTTAAAGGCTTAAAATGTTTAAAAAATATCCATTACATGAAGTATATGTATCATTAATGTACACTACTGCTACCACCTCTACCCCCAAATTAATCAGGATTAGTGAGAAATGAGTTGTGTATACCACATCTAAGTGCATTAGATATGCATTAACTAAATTTTGAAATATTCAAAACATTATATACTAATAATTTTTACTCATCTTTTCAGACACAGATAGGTCCTTGTAGGTAAATCTGAATATCAGTCTGGCTATAGACTTATTCCAATAGCTTATCAAAGTATATGCATAATCTTCAGGACTATAATATGAAGCCCATTATTTCTACTGAAACAAGACTATCTGTACTTCGCTGATATGTCTCCAGCTACTAAAAGTCCTAAAAGACCAAATGTATAGTCAATGTTTTAAACTGTAATAAAATTTACATAGATTCTTGAAGACTACTAAGTACCTAAGAAATTCTGCATATCAATTTTCCTTCAATTGTAAAAATAAAAGTCTAAATTTCTTAACTTATGGTTTTTAGAGTAAGCTATATTTACATTTTCTAAACACTGGTTCTGAAATGTACTCCCTAAGTACAATAAAATAATCTACTAAAGGTTAATGACATAATAGAGTACATATGAAAACACACAAATTATAAAGTGCTAATAAGCAAATAGCAGTTCACATTATATGCTATTCAGAAACAGTTACTGGTAAAAACAGATCTTTTAAGATTTTCCCAAGTAAATGAACAGAAAAAGTAAATAAATACATACAAAAATACTGACCTCAGTTGCAATTTTTTGTCCACTGTCTTCCATGATGCCAAACTTTAAAACTGCAACCTATAACTGTATGCTAAATAATGACAAATAAAATTCATCACAACTGCCTTTACTTCTGACACTGGCATTTATATATCTTCCTTTCAAACTACCTCAGAAGTAGCCACAGCATTTCCTAAAAGTAGCAAAAATACGTCATACTTGTTAATAATCTTGTGGAAAATCAAAACATTTTATGTTTTATAAAAGTGAAAGAAGAATGAGTCAAAGATAATTTATACTATCTGTATAATCAACTGTTTCTATGATAGAAATAATAACTTCCACTAACTTAGTTCACTTTTAAGTGCAAAGCACAATCCTGCTCAGTCACACTTAATAATCAACTCTTTACTAAGGTTCCTATTACATTCTAAGTAAAACAACTTCTCATTGTTTCTCCTTCCCTTTCTTCCTCAATGTGTCAGGTGTCTGTTTACATAAGGCAAATATCACCTGTATGTAAATTACAGTACTGCCAATTTTTAACTTGTTCTTTCACTACTGTAGAATTTCCATTCTTACATTCAGTTAAATCGATAATACTCAAATATTTCTTCAACTATACAAATAAAACCTATTTGCATTCTAATTTTTAGATTAAAAATTGTTCAGTATTATTGTACTCTTTATATAATGTCAGCAATTTGGAAAACATAATGATCTAATAAGTATAGCTCTAAGATCCCCTTTGAATGTGTTGTGCTTCACTCTCCCATTTCTCCATCTCTGTGCTATTCTGCTCTACCACTTTCTGCTATGGCCATTTCCTCCACTTACAGCTAAAGGCAGAAGTTAAAGATATTCTTAAAAAAAATAAATAAAGCTATTCTAAAAAGAATAGAGACTAGTGTAAAAGCCAGGTTGGTCCACAGGCACTAACCATTAGTAAATGTTCAAGACCATTAGTAAATGTTCAAGGAGACTGGGGGCAGAAGGGAAAAATAAAGGTATCCTCCAACTCTCCTCAACTTGCCATCAATATTTAATACATACAATGCTCGGCATTAGGTACACAATGATGAACAAGACAAATATAGTCTTTTTCTTCATGAAGTTTATCCTCTAGCTTGGAAGATACATTATTCAAACAACTCAAGAAATAGTATTAAGTATGTAAACTCCTATGACAGGGTGCAAGAGAAAAATATCATAGGAAAATGATGATACCTTATGTCCACTTAGTTAAACTCAAACGTATTTCCCAAAGTCCCTTTCTCTGTATGGTGCTAGGTTAGAACTGGCTAAACATAAAGTCTGCACAAAACTTGGGAGACAGGGTGACACAAGAGCATTACTCACAAAAAATACTCAGGGTTAAATGTGGTAAAACAGAAACAGAGAATTAGGTTCTAGTTATCCTCACTCTTCCCTGCGCTAGGTCAGCTCTTCCTCACAACTGCTGATCCTACTGCACAAAAGTGGGCTCATGCTCTCCACCAGACTCTTGACTGCGGACGGAAAAAGACAGCTACACAGAGAGGACAGCTTTCTATACACCTTTCCACCAGCTCCATTACATGATCCTATTCTGGCTTATAGGACATGCCTCGCTCCCTAGATTCCTTTGAAAGCTGACTTGTGTACCCACACTAGTGTTTCAGGAGGGCTGCTTTTAGTGACTTTTCAGTAATCCTCCAACACTATTTTTCCCCCCAACACTCTCTTTTTTAGACCTTTACTTCCCCTGCTTTTCCCATAATTGAGAAAGGTCTTATTCCTATCACAAATCCCTTATTCTATAATAGTGAAGGGTTCTGTTTCTCTATTGAACCCTAATACGTGTTTGGTACCAAACGTGGTTCTAGGGTAACAGATCCACAATAATAATAATTTGGAATCAGTTTTCTGATCCGACTAGATTTAAGGCCATTAAGGACCCTATTACCAGTGGTAAAGGAGACAGTTGTAGTTGTTCATCTGCCAAGGCAAAAATTACTTAAACTTATCACCTGTAAATACCTACTATAATCAACATTAGGTTTTGGGTGATCAAGTAGTGCTGCCACAAACATTTTACTGGAAATTGGCATATAATGGTGTTCATTTCTTGCTTCTAAAATAACTAGAAAACTTGGAGAAAGAAAATAATGAACTTGAGACCCTAAATTCACAGCCCATGGTCCAGGTAAAGTATCAGAAAGTTTCTGTCACAGCCTAAAAACAACTTATCTCTTTTAGCTACAAAGTCAGTATTTCTGAAAAACAAATCCAAAGTCTGATCCTGTCATGGGCTTGAAATAAAAAGCAAACTGAAGGGCGCCTACGTGGCTCAGTTGGTTAAGTGTCTGCCTTTGGCTCAAGTCATGATCCCGGGGTCCTGGGATTGAGCCCTGCATTGGGCTCCCCGCTCAGCGGAGAGTCTGCTTCTCCCTCTGCCTCTCCTCCTGCTCATGCTCTCTCTCATATAAATGAATAAAATCTTAAAAAAAAAAAAAAAAAAGCAAATTGAGTTTACAATTTCGCAGGGTCCCAGAATCCTATGCTCTACACATTTTTACAATCTCTATATCCTAGCACATGTCCAGACAGTAAAATATGCCTGAGGATTGTAGTAGGCTGAATAATGGCCCCCAAATATATAGGTTCTAATCCCTAGAACCTGTAAACGTTACCTTACTTGGGAAAGAGGATTTTGCAAATGAAATTAAGGATCTTGAGATGGGAAAATTATCCTGGATTAGCTAAATGAGCCCTAAACACCAACACAAATGTCCTTATAAAAGACAGAAAAGGAGAACACAAATACTCAAGAGGAGAAGACAGTGTGAAGATGGATCCAGAGAGAGATTTGAAGATGCTGGCCTTGCAGACTAGTGATACAGCCACAAACCAAGGAAGACTGGCAACCACCAGAAGCTGCAAGAGAAAAGGATGGATTTTTCCTTAGAGCCTCCAGAGAGAGCATAGGTAGTCCTGCTGACACTCTTGATTATCAGCCTAGTGATACTGATTTTGGATTTCTGGCCTCCAGAACTCTGGGAGAATATATTTCTCTTAATTTAAGCAACCCATCTGGGATAATTTGTTACAGCAGCCACAGGAAATCAATACAAGTATCTGTATTTTTAAAACTTAATTGTTCTCCATTCTATGTCTACTCAGGCAGAAATCATTCCTAGGAGGAAGACAGTTACAATTAAGTTTTCAGTACTCAAAAGAATTAATCAGTTACCAGGAAAACTGGCTTACACTGAAGAGTGCATACAACAGTTCCTCTCACATAGCTTGTGCTGTGCTTAATAAATATTATTTAAAATAAATGCCAGACTCAGTAAAAAAAATCAAGGATACCAAATAACTGAGATATTACTCTAGTGATGTTCTGTCATGGAAAATGTGAAGCCCATCCACTTGGTTCACAAAACTAAATGGTTAATAATAACATTTCTAGAGGGAAGGTAAGAACTTGACCAGTATTACAAAGTAATTCTACTAATGCTTACTTTAGAAAATATCAATTTCTTTGCCATTTTAAAGAACATAAAAGGTAAAAGAAAGTACAGATCATCACTATTTTTATTCATGTCTTTGTTTTTATAACCTAAAAAAGTAATAGCAGTAATCAGAGTTTATAATCTAGAAAACAATTTCCAATTTTAAATTTTCTGTTCACACTATTCTCAAATTGACTCCTTTATTTTTTTTATAAGATTTTATTTATTCACTTGACATAGAGAGAGAGAGAGCATGTACAAGCAGGAGGAGTGGCAGGCAGAAGGAGAGGGATAAGCAGGACCCTGGGTTCATGACCTGAGCTGAAGGGAGACATTTAACTGGCTGAGCAACCCAGGCGCCCCAAATTAAATCCTTTAAACATGATTTATTGCCCAGTTTGAAGTATACTATGTGTGTCAAAACATGCCATCTAAAATATACCTATCTATAGGCAGAAAGTCAAACATAATATAATCATTCTATAAGACAGTGTTGTTCCCCAAGTACTAACATTAATAACAAGGTTCTAGCATTTTTTGAAATGCTTAAGAATTAAAATATACCAGGATAATTAAGAATAATGTTCAGCTATTTATTTAATTCAGCCTGAGGATAAATCTGAAAGATCAGGGGCTTTAAGATGTTTCTCTTTCTTTTTTTTTTTTTTTAAAGGTTTTTATTTATCTGTCAGAGAGAGAGAGAGCCAGCACAAGCAGGGGGAGCGGCAGGCAGAGGGAGTAGCAGACTCCCCACTGAGGAAGGAGCCTGATGCTGGACTCGATCCCAGGACCCTAGGATCATGACCTGAGCAGAAGGCAGACACTCAACTGACTGAGCCACCCAGGCGTCCCAAGATGTTTTTCTTTGTAGCACTCACAAATGGTAAAAATTTTAGAAAAATGTTTAAAATAATTTAACTGAAACTTAATAGAACATATGGAATTAGCTGGTATTTATGGATTTATGGTTTGGCAAGTTGTCAAGGACAAAACATATTTTGAACTCTAGCTATTAACTGTGCTTAGGTAATTAATGGGAGAATACCACCCTCCCCTAAGGACAAAATTCCACTATTAGAATTCAAATGCTGTGTGGTGGTGGTGGTGGTTGTTGTTTTTAACCACCACCCTTTCTAAACAGGAAATTGCCACCACTCCCAGGTAAACCTACAGTCTTAGGAGTTTATATATACCATGGTTTTAAAAACTCTTGAGTACATTTCAATTATGCCTGTTGAGTATTTACTGTTCAAGTCTCATGTCACTCTGCCTCCCAACTGATGGGACAGCCTTCAGACTCTAACAACTCCAACCTCCATATAGCTGATACCTTACTAAAATGTTGATCTGATCACATTCCTTCTCTTTTTGTAAAAGTTTAACTAACTCCCTACCAATAGAAGATACAGTACAAACTCACACAAAACAGTCCCTCACAATCTGGCCCCCACCTAAATTCTCTGCCATAAACTATGACCTGTGTCAAACACTTTTTCTTCATGCATTCTTTGAATAAATATCCCTTTTTTAAAAATACTCTTTCCTTGGGACACCTTTAAGGCTGTTGGTTAAACATCCAACTCTTGATCTCAGCTCAGGTCTTGATCTCAGAGTGATGAGTTCAAGCTCTGTGCTGGGTGTGGAGCCTACTTGAAAAAAAATTTTTTTTTTAATTATAAATTTTCTTTCTTCTTCTTTAGCTATTTCTCATCTTGTATCAAAATACAAATCTACTCTCAGTGAAGTTTTCCTAAGTTTCAAGCAGACTAAAGCCTCCCCTCTACTATATTCCAATATGATTTCATACTTATATTTTATAATACCACTTATAAATTTTATCAATCTAATTTGTTGACATATATGCATATCTGTGTTTTATTCATCATTGTATTTCCTGCATCTCCTTACGAGGATATGTCACATAGCAGTCAGGTACTCTATGTTGAATTTATAAAAGAATAAATAAACTCTACAAAATGTAAATTCTCAGAAAGGAAAAATGATCCTCAAAAATTAAGTCTCTCTGTATAATACATAAAAGATACAGGCACCCTTGCCAAAACTGGTTCTCATTAAATGTTTCCTAATAATTGTAACTTCAGAAGTTACAATTTATTAAATTAATAAAAGAACATTTACTGAACACCTACAGCATATCAGACATTGTGCTAGGTGCTTTATAGGCATTATCCCATTTAAATCTAATTTAATCTGTAAAAGAAGGAATCACTCATTTTACAGATTTAAAAAATCTGTAGGTTCTGAGATATTAAGTATATAATTTACCTTGCATAACATGTCAGAGCTCAGATATAAAGCAAGACTTCTCTCAGTCAAAGCTATCATTTCATGGCTTATGAATTTTTCCAATAAGTCTTTTGCATGGTCTTTGCAGTAAAGGCTAAGTGTTTAAAAATGTCTACGTTTTAGACGGCCAGTCAGCATAGTATATTAGAGTATGCCTCTGGACTCAGACCACCTAATTTCACATTCTGTCCCCACCACTTGATAAATAATGCATTCTATTTAACCTCTCTGTCCCTCCTTTCCCTCATCTATAATGGCAGGGGAGGGGAGGGGGGAAATAGTATGTACCTCACACAATGGTTGATTAAAAGATATCAGTCAGAAGAAGTGGTTATAATACTACAGTGCTTTATCTGAATATTCACTGAATACCTTTATAAGACTTACTCATGTTAGAAAATGCTACTAGAAATGTTTGGGGTTTTTTTTAAAGATTTTATTTATTTATTTGACAGAGAAAGACACAGCGAGAGAGGGAACACAAGCAGGGGGAGTGGGAGAGGGAGAAGCAGGCTTCCCGCCAAGCAGGGAGCCCGATGCGGGGCTTGATCCCAGGACCCTGAGATCATAACCTGAGCCCAAGGCAGACGCTTAACGACTGAGCCGCCCAGGCACCCCTAGAAATGTTGTTTAAATGTGGCTTTAGAGAACATATGAATTTAGAAAAAAACTTCATATCCAACTTTTACAGAAAAAGTAAGCAGAGCAAGTATAATGTATTTAGACACTCTCTTATTGGAATGATCTTTTTTAGCATTTTACCTGTTGTGACCTAAAAGTTTCAGCTTCATCTTAACTCTAATTTCTACTGTATTTCCTGATCTAGCATACTTTTTCAACCAAAACACTTATCTCCAGACAGCAACTGGTTCTTTGGTTTTTGAGTGTATCTCCCATATGAATGATAAACTAGTAAGAATTCCGGGCAGCCAATGTAGATAGAGAAGCTGAGTAACATTCAAGCTTATAAAGTAAAAACTCTCATATTTATATACCAAACACTCTCAAATCTACATAGCAGAAGACATTTAAAAATTCATTAAAAATATATAATCACAGCACTACACTCCTTCATTAAAGCAGACAATTAAGTTGAATGTACTTAGGATTGACTTGCTTTTTAGAGGGTCAACATCTAATGTTTAGCTACCAATTGATATTGATCTGAACTTTAATAATTCATACACATGAATAACAATATTAACTGCTGGTTTAGTGATGTTCAAATGATGATGTTCAATGACATTATTAACTGCTGGTTTGATTTCAGTTACCGATAGGTCTACGATTTACTCTTAATTTTTTTGCAGTTTCATACACACAAAAATTCCACAGCGGATTAATATCAAATAGAAAGTTCTCTCTCTAAAACTTTCAGGAGAAGGAAAAAGGCTCAAAAGTTATACTTCACAGCTACTGAATGGTAAGACTGGGCTTTAACTAAGGTTATTTCAGTTGATTCTAATGTGTATCAAGTCATTCATTCATCATATTGAGTTCCTACTATGTGAAAGACACATCTGCGCTGTCAGTTAAGCGTCTGCCTTCATTCAGCTCAGGTCATGATCTCCAGGTCCTGGGATCAAACCCTGCATCAGGCTCCTTGTTCAATGAGGAGTCCGCTTCTTCCTCTCCCTCTGCATCTTGCTGCCCCCCTCCCCAATTCGTGCTCTCTCTCTCTCAAATAAATAAATAAAACCTTAAAAAAAAAAAAGACACATCTAAGGATACAAATTATATCCATATCAAATATAACAAGCAGCGTAAACAGTGTTTGCAGAACCTAGGGCCAGTTATTTGACCTGCATGACCTTTAATATTCTCACCTTTAAAATGGGGGTGAAAGGAAATTGAATATGCTACCCGTAAAATATGCCACTTTAGCATATTGGTTATTTCGAGCTGTAGGTACTTAAAAAACAGCAAATGCAGGGAGGCTTTCCCCAAACCTCCCTGTTCTGCCTAAAAACAAATCCTCCATAAGGAACTCAGTTGTCATAAATCCCCTCCCCAAAGGAGTTTCATCAACCAAGGACTGACTCACTACAGAAGAGAAAATTAAAAGTTAATACTATACCCAGACAAACCTTGCCACAAACTATCTTACCTCTTACCTATTCTTCTAAGGGTCCATTCATCTTTCCTAAAAATTGCTTACTTTCCCCTAAGAGGCCTACATCTCCCTTCCCTTTTCCCTCTCAGAATGGTATTTAATTCTGAATTCTAAAGCTACTCCTTTGAGTTACTCACTTTCCCTGAGTGTATACCTTGTATATATGGAGAACATATGTTAATAAGTCTGTTTTTCTCTTGTTAATCTTTTACTATAAGGGTCTTGGCTAGGAACTCAGAAGATCAGAAAGAAAATTATTTTCTTCCCCTACAGTTTCTGGTGACACAGGATGGGATTCTCAGATACCTACATAGAGCTCACAGATGGGACCCCAGAGCTCACAGATGGGACCCTGGAAGAACTGGCAGAAGCCAGAGATGGGTAAGAATTCTTACCAAATCAGCTCTCCTTGATCTGTCTGTAATGCCCAGACAGTCAAGAGAACATGGTAAAATTTCATATGGTCCCTTCCTTTCCAAAATCAGATTAGCAGAAGAAAAGCATTTGTAAATATTAGTTCTCTGAATTAAGATTCTTGGGAATTTGGTTTTGGGGTACCCGTTGGTTACCGATCCTTGCCTCCCAAAGTACAGCTACTACTTCCCTATTTGTCTCATTTTGTGCCTTAAAAATTTGGCTTGGCTTTCTGCCTGCCTGGTGCATGCAGGTTATCGGTTCTTGGGTGTGCAAGTGGCTCAACCATCAGGTTAGGAGTCATAAGAATATACAAGAGTAAGAAAATATAAGAATACAGAATATAGAACAGGAGCTGGACAGAAATGTGGGTTGCACCCCATTGGAAGCTAGCATCCTACTGACTGTTGCCAGTTGGGGGGGGGGGTGAAATGCGGACATGTCTCTTTCTTTTGGCTATCTTTAGTAGTGGTTCTAGGGCTTGGGAGGGCTGCATCTTTTTTTACCTTCTCTGGGGATATCTCTTGCATCACGGTTAAGTCATAAAAGGCTTATTGGTTTGGTTTTGAATCACTTGATAGATTTACCTTTGGTTTTAAAAAAACATTTTTTGAAAAAAATATTTTTAAAAAGGAGTTCAGTACTGCCAGGAATATTTATTGTTTGTCCCAGCTGAAACCTGATAATAAGATGTTTGAAAGGAATTTTTAAAGGAACTCTATGGTCAGGTTAGTCTAATTGGAAGCTTGTATTTGGAGAGTTATTTGTTAAGGCCTCTCTGTTCTATTTCATCCTATTCCTCCCATGAGAACTTTTCAGTCCACCGAAATCCTCTTCTTGAACGCCTGTTAGCTATATGCTCTGCAACTCTGTCTACCTCCTTCTTATTGGCATGATTTTGCTGAGGATAAGCTGGGCCTGCACTGGCTTCTTTGGGAAACCTAAGATCTTCCCAAACTGGCTCCTCTAAGACCTCTCTCCCTTCCCATTGCTTCTGTTCCTTTTTCCTCCTTTAGCCAACTTCAATCTTCCATTCAGTTCCCTTGAATCCTTCAGGCCCCGTCTCCTCCATCCCTCTGTCCACCCCTGCAAGACTTCTTCCTTCCCACTTTAGCCCTCAGATGCCTACAGTCACTTGAACTTTAAGCCCCCTATCCTCCATCAGGCGCCCTAAGAGAGTTAGAGACAACTATCCTGATGCTGAAAAGGGAAAGGGAGCTATTTGGATACTGGGCAAATGAACAACAAGCTTAAAAAGTCTTCTCAGGGCACCTGGCTGGCTCAGTCAGAGAAGTATGTGACTCTTGATCTCAGGGTCATGAGTTCAAGGCCCACGTTGGGTGTAGAGATTACTTAAATAAACTTAGGGCGAAAAAAGTCTTTTCAACAAATATTAGTAAAAAACTTTAGCCATCTGAACAGGTAACCTTATCTTATTCCATCTGCCAGAAACACAATTTGGATCCAACTGTTCTTTTATATAAACTAGTGAGTTTTCGGGGCGCCTGGGTGGCTCAGTCATTAAGTGTCTGCCTTCAGCTCAGGTCATGATCTCAGGGTCCTGGGATCGAGCCCCGCATCGGGCTCCCTGCTTGGCGGGAAGCCTGCTTCTCCCTCTCCCACTCCCCCTGCTTGTGTTCCCTCTCTCACTGTGTCTCTCTCTGTCAAATAAATAAATAAAATCTTTAAAAAAAAAAAAAAAACACTAGTGAGTTTTCTATTATTGTACCTGACATATGGCTAAGAATTTAAAAGAAAAGCTGTAAGATCTCATTTCTGTTTGTATGTTTTAGATGTGTGATATTTTTCTACCTCTAGATGGTCTTGCCAAAAGTAGTCTGTAAAAGAGCTCAATTTAAATTATGGAAAAAGGAGTACTATATTAATTTAAAATTCTCTGAGAGGAATACAGAAACTAACACAAATATTTTTAAGTTCACATGACTCAGGTAATCTTTGGCAAATAAGAATGTTGTTGGTTTAGGGGAGCCTGGGTGGCTCAGTCGTTAAGCGTCTGCCTTCGGCTCAGGTCACGATCCCAGGGTCCTGGGATCGAGCCCCGCATCAGGCTCCCTGCTCCATGGGAAGCCTGCTTCTCCCTC
Organism: Mirounga leonina; assembly: GCF_011800145.1. Taxonomy (NCBI): domain Eukaryota; kingdom Metazoa; phylum Chordata; class Mammalia; order Carnivora; family Phocidae; genus Mirounga; species Mirounga leonina. The sequence continues at coordinate 10,909,513 of NW_023270447.1, forward strand.
TCCCACTCCCCCTGCTTGTGTTCCCTCTCTTGCTGTGTCTCTCTCTGTCAAATAAATAAATAAAATCTTTAAAAAAAAAAAAAGAATATTGTTGGTTTAGCTGAAACAACAACAATAATAAAAACAAACAAACAAAATGGATATATCTCCAAAGTTGTCAGCATTAAATATAATGCAGACATACAGCTTTTCTACCTGGGTTTACAAGTCAAATAAGCACACGTTATCTCTATGTTACAAAATCTGTCAGCAAGAAAAAACAGTAAGCTGCTTAATGTCTCATGAAATTTTCATGAGTAATTGAAACATATTTGTTTGAAACAAGTGAATTAAATAAATGTAAAAGTTTAAATGTAAAAAAATTTAAAAATATAAAAATTCATAAATGAACTTTTCAACAATAATTATTTTTTATATGTCTGCTTGAAATAGTTTCCCAAATCTTTTTGGTAACTTATGTCTTTAGAGTTTTGCGAAGTCAAGTTAAATGACGGATACTCAGTGAATATGTAAAAAAAAAAAAAAAGAGGGGGTGGTTGTAGTGCACGTTCTGAGTTAACCAGAATGTTGGTGTATGAAAACATTTCAAAATTACTTGCTTCCTAGTTTTCACTAGAAATAAGGATTCTAAGAGTTAAGAATTCTAATTAATATATGTAATTAAAATACTAGAAATAGGGCGCCTGGGTGGCTAAGTTGGTTAAGCGACTGCCTTCGGCTCAGGTCATGATCCTGGAGTCCCGGGATCGAGTCCCGCATTGGGCTCCCTGCTCGGCAGGGAGTCTGTTTCTCCCTCTGACCCTCCTCCCTCTCATGCTCTCTGTCTCTCATTCTCTCTCTGTCAAATAATAAATAAAATCTTTATAAAAAAAAATACTAGAAATAAGGGGGGAACTCTGTATACAAGGAAAGTAAATGTGTTTTGGTATAAAAAACTAGGGGATATGGAGATATGTTTTTGTCAAGGGAAAAAAAAAGAGTAATTTTGTCCTAAAGTAGAATAATTGGTTGTTCCAGAATGAGAAAGAGCAAAATAAAAGACAAAAACTAAATAGACATGGAAAGCTGGGGAGAGAGAGAAGAAATTTATTTTGAGTGGTCAAGTGGCTAAAATTGAATGCATTAATTATAAGGGCTATAAAATCAAGCCTTAATATCAAAAGTACATTGATGTAAAACCAGAATTGAGTCTTTTTTAAAAAAAGATTTTATTTATTTATTTGACACAGAGAGAGAGAGAGAGAAGCAGAGGGAGAGGGAGAAGCAGACTCCCCGCTGAGCAGGGAGCCTGACACAGGACTCAATCCCAGGACCCCAGGATCATGACCTCCCCGGAAGGCAGACGCTTAACTGACTGAGTCACCCAGGCACCGTAGAATTGAGTCTTGTTTCTCCTTAAAGAACAAAGTTTTCAGGGCGCCTGGGTGGCTCAGATGATTGGGCGTCTGCCTTCGGCTCAGGTCATGATCCCAGGGTCCTGGGATCGAGCCCCAGGTCTGGTTCCTGGCTTGGCAGGGAGCCTGCTTCTCCCTCTCCCTCTGCCTCTCCCCCTGCTCATGCCCTCTCTCTCTCTGTGTCTCGAATGAATAAATAAAATCTTAAAAAAAAAAAAAGAACAAAGTTTTCTTGGACTATGGGTCCACTCTTGATAAGATTGTGAAAGGTTTTCCTTTACCTTTTAAGTAAACTGCTTAGAAAATAAAGATCCTGTGTTTCATCAAAATAACTTCCTGTGCTTCCCATTTTCTTTATCAGGTCTTTGATTACTTAAGAAAATGGAGTCTTGGGCGCCTGGGTGGCTCAGTTAGTTAAGCGACTGCCTTCGGCTCAGGTCATGATCCTGGAGTCCCGGGATCGAGTCCCATATCAGGCTCCTTGCTCGGCAGGGGGTCTGCTTCTCCCTCTGACCCTCCCCCCTCTCATGTGCTCTCTCTATCTCATTCTCTCTCTCAAATAAATAAATAAAATCTTAAAAAAAAAAAATGGAGTCTTCTCTATTAAAAGAGCTAAAGTTATATATATATACATATATATATATATGTATATATATATAGGAACTCTATCGTCAAGTTAGTCTAATTGGAAGCTGGTATTTATATATCATATGTTATATATATAACTATATATATATAGGAACTCTATGGTCAAGTTAGTCTAATTGGAAGCTGGTATTTATATATCATATGTTATATATATAACTATATATATATAGGAACTCTATGGTCAAGTTAGTCTAATTGGAAGCTGGTATTTATATATTATATAATATATATTATATATATATATATATATATATAACTATGTAACTTTCAGTATTTGCCTTCAATGTTTTTGTCACCTTAGTTAAAGGGATTGTTTCACAGGACCTATGATCCTATTTAATTATGTGTTTTAAACCCTTTTAATATGTTTGGCAAAATTCCCCAAAATCAAATCCTAAATGAAGTCTTTTGGACCTGGAACTTTGATTTGTTCCACAGGGTCCCTGAAACATCTCAAAAGATTTGTTCTCTCTCCTTATAAAAAAGGAGATGTCAAACTAATGAGGTTTATTTGATATGTCAGATTATAGCCTTCTAAATAAGAAGTGATGTTTAACCTTCTTAGGTTATATTTGTATGGATGGATGTTATTAATGGATGTTAATTATGGATGTTATTAATATGTGTTCCAGAAATTGTATAATATATAATTGTATAATAATATCATATTATGTCATCAGTCATAATTCCAGTTATCATCTTAAAGTATGTGTCACAGAAATAACCATATATCCTTGTCAACTGCATTAGAAATGAATTCTCATCAGATCTTTAAACATGGCCATTTTAAGTCTTTTGTCATTTACAGATAGTTATTTTTTTATGCTGATGCTTTCATGAAAGCTCTTCCAAGCTGCTATGATCCAAAAATGCTTGTCTTCAAAAAGATTCATGGAAATAATCCTGACAAGTACTCTAGAAAACAGCTTTCTGACAACTTTAAGATCATACCATTGAATTGGGTAAGAATTTTCAGAATTCCATAGAAAAAACTGAAGGATTCATAAAACTACTAACCCAAGATCAAGCAAAACAAGAATTAAATGGGACTGAATAAACTGATGAGGATGATTATAATTTCTGAGTTTTTGTTTGAAACACTGCTGGTTCTTTAACATTTTGTTTAAAAGATTTAAGGAAGCTTTGCGCAGTGGCAGTATCATAGCCAATGAGGTTTATCCGAGGTGTGATTATTGCTAATTAAAAGATTTAAGGAAGGGGCGCCTGGGTGGCTCAGTCGGTTAAGCATCTGCCTTCAGCTCAGGCCGTGATCTCGGGGTCCTGGGATAGAGCCCCAAGTCAGGCTCCCCGCTCAACCGGGAGCCTGCTTCTTCCTCTTCCCCGCCCCTGCTCCTGCTCTGTGTCAAATAAATACCTAAAATCTTTTTTTAAAAATTTGTTTTTAATTAAAGATTTAAGAAAGCCTTTTCTCTTAAGCTTTCTTTAACTTACAACAATTTGGTAAACGGTACCTTTGTAAACAGAATTGAAATATTTATCTTTTTCTCCTTACCTAATTCCTCCAGAATTCAGAAACCCTTAGTATTTTTAGTTTCATGGCAATGTAGTTATTTGTATAAGTTCAATATGAATCTGTTCTCCCTGTAACAAGACACAATTGGAAACACTGGCTATACTGCCTAAGTTTTGACTGGAATGTCACATTTGAGAAGGATGGGTATAGTATCAGATATGACCAGACAACTTTAAGCAACTAAGATTGACTTTATAGAGCCAATAAAGCCCCTTCAAAAAAAACCCAATTAGTATCTGGCTTTCAGGGTTCTCAGTCTTATCAGCGGGGTAAGGAAGGTCAATTCCCGGCAGGCCCAAGAAACTCAGGATCTCTTAGGGACCTCTAGAAGAGAGAAGAGAGGAATTCACCCAAATCTAAAGATATTGAAGGGGGGCGCCTGGGTGGCTCAGTCAGTTAAGCGGCTGCCTTCAGCTCGGGTCATGATCCCAGGCTCCTGGGATGGAGCCCCGTATCATATCAGGCTCTCTGCTTGGCGAGGCGCCTGCTTCTCCCTCTCCCACTCCCCCTGTTTGTGTTCCCTCTCTCAGGGTCTCTCTCGCTCTGTCAAATAAATAAATAAAATCTTAAAAAAAGAAATTAAAAGTAGTACAGGCAAAGTCTGATGGTGAATCCTTGGCTTGGCTTCCTAGCCTTGAGGAGCTTTTGAAAGTCCACTCGGAGATTCCTTCTGAAAAGTTCCAGCAAGGCAGACTTTAAAAGAGCCTATATGGTTAATCACTATTCTTACATAAGTAATCAAACCAAGTTTTATGAAACTAGACTGATTTTACACACAAGGTAGTCATACTCGTTTATCTTTGGTAGAAATGGAGATGACTGTAGAGAAAAAAAATTATGTTTCAGTAGCACACTATTGTGGATATCAGATTCTAGACCTGTTTATTGTCTTTGAGGTTTTGTTATCTACCTATAAACTGGACTGGCTCCTGAATTCCTCTAGTTTTCTCCAATATCTCACTAAGACTGTCCAAACTAACATGTCCAACTTTCTCCCACCCTTCCGACTTGGAATCACTAAGAACAAAAACTGCCCTTTTGCTAAAGCCCTGTAAGCTGAAGCTGGACAATTGGATACAAGTTGTGATACACGTGATCCTGGAGACAAGGATTAATTCTTGTGTGGTGGTGTAACCTTGTTTCAGATTTTTATTAATAATCTTATATTTGAATTTGCCTTTCTGTTCCATGTTTGATCCTAGTAAGAAATCTTTGAGGTAGTATAAATTCCTCAAATAGGGCGCCTGGGTGGCTCAGTTGGTTAAGCGACTGCCTTCTGCTCAGGTCATGATCCTGGAGTCCCGGGATCGAGTCCCACATCGGGCTCCCTGCTCAGCAGGGAGTCTGCCTCTCCCTCTGACCCTCCTCCCTCTCATGCTCTCTGTCTCTCATTCTGTCTCTCGCAAATAAATAAAATCTTAAAAAAAAAAAATTCCTCAAATAACCATAGTAAAATGCAAATTAACAAATATTATAAAATTATAGGGCTCAGCACACAAGAGAAAAAAGAATATCTTGGACTAATGGTAGACTTCAGAAAGCTTTGTAAGGTGTCAACTTCTAGTTATAAATAAAATAAGTCCTAGGGATACTGTATAGCATAGTGACTATTGTTAATAATACCATATTATATATTTGAAAGTTACTAAGAGAGTAGATCTTAAAAGTTCTTATCAGAAGAAAAAAATATCTTAACTATGTGTGGTGATGAACTTTAACTAGACTTATTGTGGCGCTCATTCTGCAATATATACAAATACCGAAACATGTTGTACACCTGAAACTCATATGATGTCATATGTCAATTATATCTTAAGAAGTATTTTTAAAAAGAAGGTGCCATATAAGGCATTAAAGAATAAGTAGAATTGGGGCACCTGGGTGGCTCAGAGGGTTAAGCGTCTGCCTTCGACTCAGGCCATGATCCCGGGGGTCCTGGGATAGAACCCCATGTAGGCTCCTTGCTCAGCTGGGAGCCTGCTTCTCCCTCTCCCTCTGCCTGCTGCTCCCCCTGCTTGTGTGCCCTCTCTCGATCTCTCTCTCTCTCTCTCCCCCTATCTCTGTCTCTGTCAAATAAATAAATAAAATCTTAAAAAAACAAAAAAAGACTAAGTAGAATCTCTACAAAGATGGTAAGGAAGATCCTTGTAGAAGAAAGGATGCAAGCAAAGACCAAGGCAGGTAGGCATAAAGCGTGTTCAGAAATAACATTTCCAAGTAACTACTGCAGTTTAGCTAAAAAAAAAAAAAAAAAAAATCAGGATTATGTGGGATAAAGTTAATTTAAAAAAATGAAAGGGACATATTGATCTGATTGGAGCTATGGACAGCTGCAATTTTGAAAGGTTTTGAATGCCATCCTAAATAATTTTAAATGTATTTTGGATCCAAGAGAGGGTCACTGAGTATTTCTGAGGGAAGAGTAACCAGGGACTGCATAAGCTCTCTAACTTTAAGAAGCAGTATGGAGGGGAGTGACTGGAAGGGGGACAAATTGAGGGAAGCAGGTCCAGTTTGGAAGCCATTGCTCTACTGCAAATAAGAGAAGAGAAACACCACATTTAGCGCGGAGGTAGAGGGAAAGAAAAAGGGGAGAAGTAAACTGAGACGCTGAAAAAGTAGACTCTACACGTAGGAGAAGTGTTAGGTAGGAAATGTTAGGACCATTGACGTAAACTTAAGTCACTCCCTTAAAAGGAAACAACCGGAGTTTACCAATGAACCTAAGAGCACCAAGTGAGAAACTGTACCAAATTTCATCTTTTACGATCAAAGTTGAATGTTGATTGAAAACCAAAAACTCTGATTCCATTTTCAAATCCTGCGTGTAATAAAACATAATAAAAGATTCAGTCTTTCTACTCAAGTAATGAAATGTAAGTGGTTGGCTAAGCAAGGCCCATTTCAACATTCAGTATCACTCTTTTTTTTTAAAAGATTTTATTTATTTGAGAGAGAGACAGAGAGCATGAGAGGGAGGAGGGTCAGAGGACGAAGCAGACTCCCTGCCGAGCAGGGAGCCCGATGCGGGACTCGATCCGGGGACTCCAGGATCATGACCTGAGCCGAAGGCAGTCGCTTAACCAACTGAGCCACCCAGGCGCCCCAGTATCACTCTTTATAGTTCATTTGAACCAGCGTTCCTGAAAGGCGGTTAGTTGGTAAATAAATGCTATTAAAATCCTCCCTGCCTCAACACCCAGAACCCTCCCCCCAGCATACACGCGCGCGCGCACACACACCTGTTCTGATAGGAATCTCACCTAGCTTCGGACAGCCCGTGCCTACGTACTAGCCTTACCAGGGACAGCCCTTCCATCGCTTGAAGTCCCTGCGGCTTCTTGAGCGCAGGGTCCTCGTCTGGTGGATCGGCGCCTACCACAGGCTGCACTCGGAGCGGGAGCTCAAGGGACGCTCCCCACCGGCCAGCGAGCTCCGCACGCCCCAGGCTCTGAGGCACACGGTGCCGTTCTCCTTGGCTTGACACACCCCTTTCCTCGGGCCCTTTTCCTCCTCCACCCAGCACATTCCGCACGTCGTCCCTCGGAGGTACAACGTGTCACTTGATCCGCTCCCACCCGTGCTTGGCTGGACACCGGCCCCTTCACTCTGACGGACTTTCCATCCGGCCCCCGCACACCTTTTCCTCCGCCTCCGCCTCCGCCTCCGCCTCCCGGGGCGGCCCCGGACCACCCCCCCGGCAGCCTCTAGCGCTCCGGCCGGCCGCCGCAGCAGCCTGCTGCCCTACGCCCGCCTCCCCCCAGGGGCGCTCCACGCTCACCTCCCGCGCAGCTCGACAGGCTGCCTGCACCCCGGGCGGCGACTCAGCTCCGCCCGGCGCCCAGGCTGTCCGGCCCGCTGGGTCCCCCACGAGCCCGGACGCGCTGAGCCGCCGCTCCAGCTGCCTTCGCCGCCGCGAGCCTGGTGCGGCCCAGGCGTTTCCGGGTTCCCGCGGTCCCGTCCCCCAAACGCTCCGGCTTCCGCCTCGGCCCGGGCAAAGGCCGTTCCCGGCTCGGCTGTGGCGGCCCCAGCCTGGCGCTTGCCAGCTCTGTCCCGAAGGCGAGGCACCTCGGCGGCTCGGCCGGCAGCCCCGGGGGTAGGCTTCCCCGTCGCGTCGCCGCCCCGGGCACTGCCTCCTGCTAGATGTGTCCGGGGTGGAGGAGTTAGGAGGAGTGGCTCCGGCCCCGGGCTTCTGCGGGGCTGTCCGGCTGTGCAGGGTGCCAGGGCGTCCGCCTGCGCAAGGAAAGGCAAAGTCCTTTGGGCAAAGGACCCTGAGAGGGGGTGAAGAGGCTGATCCAAGAAACAAACAACCCCACTGCTAGCGATAGCTGTTACTGTCCCTGAAAACAACGAGATTAGCCTGGCGTGGGCTGCCCCCCAGGAGTCCAGAAGAAGGCTTGTTGAGTTGGAAAGGACCCCTTCTCCCGTCCTGGCCAAGACCTTGAGTGTGAGGAGAGCCCAAAGCTCTCTTAGTGCTATTAACCAGGAGAGGGGAAGAAACAACAACAGGGGGAAAAAAAATGGGGCCCGAGGATCCCGGAGTCCTAAGAGACTAACCCCCTTCCTGGCTTCATGGATCCCTTACACAATACTACCTTTTTTTTTTTTTTTTTTTTTAAGATTTTATTTATTTTTTGACAGAGAGAGACAGCAAGAGAGGGAACACAAGCAGGGGGAGTGGAAGAGGGAGAAGCAGGCTCCCTGCCGAGCAGGGAGCCCGATGCGGGGCTCGATCCCAGGACCCGGGGATCATGACCTGAGCCGAAAGCGGACGCTTAACCGCTGAGCCACCCAGGCGCCCCACAACACTACCTTTTGGAGGCCTTCTGATATCTTTGTTGGAAACTCTCCAACCACCGCAGCCCATTCTGATGATGGACAAGCTAAAATTAATATTCTAGGTCCAGTTTGATCATCAAATTGTAGGGCAGGATTATCCCTTTCCTCTTTTTTTTTTTTTTTTTTAAAGATTTTATTTATTTGACAGAGGGATAGAGAGAGGGCACAAGTAGGCAAAGCAGCAGGCAGAGGGAGAGGGAGAAGCTGGCTCTCCACTGAGCTGGCAGCCGGATGCAGGGCTCGATTCCAGGACCTGGGGATCATGACCCAAGCCCAAGGCAGCTGCTTAACAAACTGAGCCACCCAGGCGCCCCTATCTCTTTCCTCTTAACACAATGCCACTGTAAATGAAGCCTACCTCTGTTTATATTGCACATGATTAAAACTACCTCTGTAGAGACAGAGCAGGAAAATAAAATTAACTGTGTTAGAAAAATAACTGGCTTTAAAATTTTCTGTGTTATGACCTTGAGAAAATCCCTGAATGTGGAACTTTATATTAGATCTTAATGTTTATCCAAATATTTTGGAAACAAAACATGGCTGGTACAAAACAGTAATAGCTAGGCACTATTCTAACATATCTATCTACCTATATTTTTTTAATTCAAAAAATGGTACTCAGTAAATATGTGTGGTTGTAAGGGGAAAGAGAGAGATAAATGTTTTGAAAATACACCAGCAGAGGTCAGTTGGTTAAGCGACTGCCTTTGGCTCAGGTCATGAACCTGGAGTCCCAGGATGAGTCCCTCATCGGGCTCCCTGCTGAGTCTGCTTCTCCCTCTGACCCTCCTCCCTCTCATGCTCTCTGTCTCTCATTCTCTCTCTCTCAAATACATAAAATCTTAAAAAAAATAAAAATACACCAGCAGAAAAATATACCTTAAGCCACAAATACATTTTTAATTTATTTTTATTCTTTTTATTTATTTTTTAAAGATTTTATTTATTTATTTGACAGAGAGCGAGAGACAGCGAGAGAGGGAACACAAGCAGGGGGAGTGGGAGAGGGAAGCAGGCTTCCCGCTGAGCAGGGAGCCTGATGCGGGGCTCGATCCCAGGACCCTGGGATCATGACCTGAGCAGAAGGCAGACCTTAACGACTGAGCCACCCAGGTGCCCCACGAATACATTTTTTAGATTAAAGACAGACCTTTCAGCTCAGAAAGCTTTAAAATGAGAAAAATGAGAAGTGGAAGCAGTTATAATTATGAAACAGTAACATGTGTTTTGACATCTGGGACAGGCATGAAATTAAAAATGACCAAAACTCTATACAAACAAAAGGGATGATGAAAATAGAGGGCCAATATATATATATATATTTTTAAGAAAATAGAAGGCCAAATATATGAAACTCACAACTGCTGTAAAGTTATGTGCCCTAGCACTGATGACCAAAAGAAAGTAATACTTTCTTTTTTTTTTTAATTTTTTTAAGGTTTTATTTACTTATTTGTCAGAGAGAGAGAGCACAAGCAGAGGGAGAAGCAGGCTTCCCGCTGAGCAGGGAGCCCGATGCGGGACTCGATCCAGGGACTCCAGGATCATGACCTGAGCCGAAGGCAGTCGTTCAACCAACTGAGCCACCCAGGCGCCCCGAAAGTAATACTTTCATTAGCCCTTCCTGGCTTTACAATTTATACTCATAATACCTACTGAACTGCTTTGAGCTTCCCTGTATATACCATCCATAGGACCTTTTCCTATTTCTCATGCTGTTCACTAAGTGTAGAATATGTTTCCACTGCTCCCGCATATTTTTTATAGCTAGCCCATTCCACTTTTAATTCTCTGCCCAGATGTTATCACAAACTTGAAGGCTTTTCTAGCCTCCTTCCTCCCAGGGGTCTGATCTCCTCTGTGGTCTCATAGTGTTGTGAGGCACCCTGTGCCTACCTAGATAATTTTACTTCATTGTATTGTGATCTGTTTCATATCAATTCTTTCTAACACTTTCCTTGAGATCAGTGCTATCTCATTTATCTCTGGATCTACAGCTTTTAGCACCCTGGTTAGCACATGGTAGAAATTCAATACGTATTTCCTGAACTGAGCTGTTGGTAATGATGTCAAAGACAAGCCAGACAGTACAAAAGCTTGCCAGGGAAGAATGTGAGCAGAGCCTGAACTGCAAGTCTAGGCACCCAACACATTCAAAAAAGTTAAATCAGTACCCAACATCTGAAACTCTTCTAATAACATCAATTTAATAAGGATTGTCCCTTGAGTAGCTCACCTATATCATCTCATCTAACCTTCAGAACAGCCCTGTAAAGTGGGCATTAGTGTCTGTGTTTTACAGAAAGAGAAACTGAGGCTAAGTGACATTCAGTAATTTACTGAAGTTCCCAGACTTACTGAAAGATAAACTGGGATTCAAATCCCAATTTGTCTGCTTTTAAAGTTCATGCTCTAAAACACTACATTTAGCTGTTATAGAAAGAAAAAATGGCTGTGGCGCCTGGGTGGCTCAGTCGTTAAGCGTCTGCCTTCGGCTCAGGTCAATGATCCCAGGGTCCTGGGATCGAGCCCCACATCGGGCTCCAGCCCCGCATCGGGCTCCCTGCTCGGCGGGAAGCCTGCTTTTCCCTCTCCCACTCCCCCTGCTTGTGTTCCTTCTCTCGCTGTGTCTCTCTCTGGCAATTAAATAAACAAAATCTTAAAAAAAAAA